>NW_026113993.1:37703-65816 GCF_018139145.2 Gymnogyps californianus | reverse complement strand
GGGGAGGGGCCACACACACGGGACCCACCCCAAGGGGGGGAGGGGGGAGGGGCCACCCACACCAGACCCACCCCAAGGGGGGAGGGGCTACCCTTGCAGGACCCACAGGACAGAAGGCAGAAACCTCCAGCCGGAGGGACAAAGGAGAGGAGGGAAATCCCCTGGGGCAGAGGGGGAGGAACATGGGACAGGATGTGAGGGGGACAGGCGAGGGACACAGAGAACAGGCGGGGAAAACTCCCCAGGGCGGGGGGAAAACTCCCATGGGGGCCAGGGACCCTTGGGAGGGGGAAGCAGGGACAGGGGGGACACAGGCAGAGGAAGGCATGTTCGTAGAAACGTGCAGGGGCACACAGGCCTAGGATGACCAACACCAGGGGCTCCACCTGGCATAACCCACGGCAGATAACTCACCTGCAATAACCCACAACGCATCCTCCACTCTGCAGAACTGACCCACACCCCATCGTCCGCACTGCCGCTCCCGTCAGGGCAAAACCCTGCTGAGGATCGCTGGCAAAAAGAGCAAAGACAGCCACAGCGACTTCCATGGCAAAACAAGACCTGACCGTAGCTACAGCCATCAAGAAAAGACATCCTGCCAAAAAAAAATCATAACCGACAAACAGACAACCTGAAAAACCTAGAAAGCTCAGAAAGACAGAACACCCTACCATGCTGCAACCCGCACTGCCTGACCCGTGAAGCCACGAGAACGAGGTCCGCTGCACGAACAGCGCGAGACCCTCGAGCCCGCTTACCTACAAAGCCCCTCAGGGAATTACAGCGGCGGCCGGGCAATGCAGAAACCACGATGGCGTGACGTGGTGACTCAAGGATCCCAAGCGGACACCTTACACACTACACAAGCTGGTGCTAAAACACACTAGAGAAACAACAACAAGAGAACATACCTGCCAGCACTGACACGAGAGCAAACCTCACTGGACACTTCAGGAAAAAAGCAAAACTGGAATAATAGAAAAAGCTTGCGTGCCCGGGACTGCGATAAAAGACAGACCCCGGCTGCGGATTGTTACCGGCACACCATAATACACATCCTCTTCAGCCAGAAATTCCACGGAAGACGGTGACACAAACCCACGCTGGAACTAAGTGCCCAGCCAATGCCTCTAAGGAACAATGACTGCCACATCCCGATGGACGGTGAAGGCATGGATGCACAAAATTAACTCCGGAATGAAGTAAGGAAAAGGCACGGAGAAGTGGAGACCTCACAGTTCCAGAGGGTCTATTTTAAGGTACCTAATGCTTTACGAGACGAGACTCACCTGACATCCAGCCCTGCAGACTGCCATACGGAGGCCCGGGTGGTTTACGCTGCGTCTCTTGTGACTTCGTCGCACCTCCCGTCAGCTGCGGAGAGACTAAAACAGAACAGGCCTCATCGACACCCCAAAATCCAACGGCAAAACCAGCCTGAGGAAGGCTGAGGAACCCTCCTCCCTTTCCCAGCCACCCCCCAGTCCCAAAACTCTAGAAACCCCTTCTCTTCCACTGAACTGACAGGGAAGGAACACTGGTCCTTCCTGACAGCTCCTGCCCTGTACTCGCACCCCTGAACCCCCGCATCAGCCGCTCCTCAGGAGCTGCTCTTCTCAGCCGTGCCCTGCATTCCGAGCGATCGGGAAAGGCGATGAGCTGTCCCATACCCTGAAAGACACCATGCTTCATGGCCCTGCCGCTTCCTCGAGAAACTAAAACTCCACAGACAGATGCACACAACATGCTCACCCTAACCCCTGCTAGACAATCTCACCAGCAGCCCTGTTAAGAGAGATTACATCGGCAACTTACTCAGCAAAACTGCTGAAAAAACAGGGTTCCATCTTCAAGGAAGTCAGCAAGTCCAGGAAAACGCAATGCACCTAGAAGAAAAAAGCACACTCTTAAACCACCTGGCCACCCCTGGACACGCAATACAAAATTACTGACCTAATAAAAACAAAACAGCTGCCTACAAGCGCACTTTCTACTACACGCTGCTGAACCTCGACTGGCCCGGAAGCTCTTACCAGCTCAAACAGACACCTCCGCTTCCCTCAATGCCAAAACACATCTGCCCACAGAGCTCAGACACCTCCAAAGCTGCCCTCAGCTGAAGGAACAGCAGAGCACTGGCACCACAGAAGCCCACCAGCACCATGAGCTCCCTCAGCAGAGGCTGCGGCTCCTCTCCCCCGGGCCCCGCCCACCCCCCTTCCCACAATCCCCTGGGAAAGGGGAGGGGCCAACCACCACAAGGCATAAAGGCGGCCTAGAGGAGCAGCAGGGAGTTTTCTCCTCTGCCTGGAGCTTACAGCGTGCAAAGCGCTGAGCAGAGCAAGCGACCCTCACTGGAAACGACCATACCTGCTCTTCTACTGCAACTACAGCTATGGCACCAGCACCGTGACCGGGTAGGGAATGAACCTCAGGTTTTCTGGGGCGTAGACAGAAGAAGGTAGACGTCCTACTAAGCCACGGAGGAAAGCAGTTCGTTAAAAGCAATAACAGTAGTGTCATCAACAATCACGTGCTTTAGCTGCCTACAAAAACGCCAAAACACTATGGGGTTTCGCTTCATTTCTAGCAAGACCGTGCAGACTACCTAACTTCTGCCAGAACTGCCTTCTGGATAGGACTGAATGACAGAGCAGCAGAACTAGATCCCCTACGAATCCCTTCTCCAAAATATCTCTGGTTGCAAAGCACATTATTTACTGTAAATCGCTGCCTGTTCAGAGCCACCTTGACGGTCTCTCCGACTGACTCCCTTAACAGAACGAGATGACTCCTGAAGGAGAGAAGCCACCAAAACCCCATGGAAATACAGGAAACTTACCAGACACTGTATGAAGCAGCCTAATTAACACCTAAGTAGCTAGAACAAAAAGAAATTGCAAAGCACAAGAAAAAACACCACAGGAGATGTGTCGAGAAAAATAGATGAAGGGCTCATAATGTCCTCAGGGGACCGGGGACCGAATGGAGGCACACCAAACGGACGAGAGGACAGCGAGACTGACTGGGGTAACAGATGCGGACTCAGGAAGGGTTGTGAGGGGAAAAGAGGGGTGCAGAGTGCCCTCCCGAGCTAAAACGGGGCTCTAGGGCGTAGGGGATGTCTCGTGAGAGCTCGTCAAAGGGAGCGGAGGAGTCCCGGGGGGCCTGAGAGACCAAAGAAGCCTCAGAGATAACAATGAGGAACTCCGAAGGGGATTTCGACAAAGTACAGATGTTGTCAGGGGGCCGGGGGCTGAATGAAGGCATCCTAAAGGGCAAAGAGCAAGATAAGAGCGCTCTGAAGAGCACCAAAAAAATAAAAGAGAGCTCAAGTGCTGCAAGAGCGCTGTGGAGTATGAGAAAGGACTCGGAAGACATTGTTCTAGAGAGCAGAGGAATTTGGAGGGCAGAGGGTAAGAAAAGAAGGCTTGGAGACCGAGCGAGGGCCTTGGAGTCTCAGGAGGGCATCTAGGCAAACTAGAGATGACTGAGTGAGAGAGGAACCGAACGGAGACCCCCTCGATGGCAGAGAGAAAGATAAAGGAGTGCTGCATAGCAAAGAGAGAAGGGAGGCTCTGATGGACCAAGAGAGATAGAAAGGGAGCTGAAGTGCTACAAGGTGCTGTGGAGATGGAGGAAGGTCTCGGGAGGTGTCGTGACTGTGAGGAGAGGGTTGTGGAGGGGGGCTGACGGACAAAAGAAGGCTTGGGGACGACAAGGAGGAACTCGGGTGATCATCTGAGCAGAGTACACACGGTCTCGAGTGGCTGGGGACTGAACAAAGGAATCCTCGATAGCATAGAGGAACAAATGAGTGTTCTGTGGGTCAATGATGGCCCCACCTACAGTGCCACAAGATGGATGTGGAGCACGAGGAATGTCTCGGGAGGCATTGTGACCGGGAGAAGAAGTGTCCTGAGGGAGCCGGAGAGACAGAAAAAGGATTAGGGATGGGGCGATTAAATCGAGAGGGGACCTGAACCGAGTAAACATGTCATCGGAGGGCCAGGGAACGAATAGAGGCATGGCTAGAGGGAAGAGAGGACAGAATGACTGGGCTGGGTCACAGCTATGGACTCAGGAAGCCCTCTCAGGGAACGAGGGGGATGTGAGGCCCGCTACAAAGCTAAAAGTGTGCTAAGGGCAGCCTCGAAGGCATCGATAGGCATCGTGACACCATTAGAGGGGTCTCAATCAGGCCAAAGACACCAAGGAAGGCTCAGGGACACAAGGAGGAAGTCTGGGGGGCATCTGAGCAGAGTACAGATGTCGTTGGGAGGCCGGGGACCAAATGGAGGCACCCTAGATGGCAGAGGGGATGGTAAGAGCGCTCTGAGGCACAAACCAACCCGAGGACAGGTTTCTGAGGGAACGAGCGAGGATCAAAGTCCGCTACAGAGCTCAAACAGGGCTGTGGTACACAAAGAAGGCATCTGAGGAGGCACGGTGACTGGGAGCAGAGGGGTCATGGAAGGCTGGGAGGGATAAGAGAGGTTGAAAGGGAGGCAAAGTGCCACCAAAATGCTGTGGAGCACAAGGAAGGTCTTGGGAGGCATCCTAGTTGAAAAAGGGAAGAAAAAGAATGCTCTTTTTTGGAACGGAGGCGTTAGGAGAGGCGCGATTGCAACCAAACGAGTCCAAAGGGGGCTTACAGAGCTAAAAGCCTGCTGCAGGGAACAGCTAAGACCTCGGGAGGCATCGTGACAGTAGCAGAGGGGTTCTGAGAGGGACAGGCAGAAGAAGGCTCAAGGAGATGACGAAGAAGTCAAGAGGGGATTTGAAGAGACTACAGATGTCCTCAGGGGACCAGAGACTGAACAGAGGTATCCGAGCTAGCACAGAGGACAACAAGAGTGTCCTGGAGATGAAAGACGGCCTCAGGAAAGGTTCTGAGGGAGGCAGAAGGGCGCAAAGTGCGCTACAGAGCCAAGAGAGGGCTGTGGCGCACAAGGATGGCCTCGGGAGGCATGGTGATGGCAGGAGAGAAGGGTAAGAGAGACAGAAGAAGGTTCTGGGACACAATGCAAAACTCAAGAAGGTGTCCCAGCAACGTACAGATGTCCTCAGGGGATGAGCGGCTCAATGGAGACATCCCAGATGGCAGTGAATAAGGTAAGAGAGCTCTGGGGCCCAGAGCAAGCCTGAGGAAGGGTTCTGTCTAAGAGAGATACAAAGAGGGCTGCAGAGCTGGGAGGGTGCCGTGGGGCACGAGGACAGTCTCGGGAGGCGTCGTGATGGGAATGAGAGAGCTCTGGGGGTCGGGGGGGGACCGTGGACATAGAGACAAACAAAGGATTGCTGACACAATGAGGTAGTCGGGAAGGGATCTGAGCAGAGTCCAGATGTCCTCCGGGGACCGAAAGGAAGCATCCGACATGGCCAAGGGGAAGGTAAGAGTGCTGTGGGGCAAAAGGATGGCCTGTGGAAGAGTTGTCTCTGAGGGGTACAAATTACACTCCAGAGAGAAAAGCATGCTGAGGAGACCCTCTAAAGCCTCAGGATGAGCCGAGAGGAGAGCAAAAAAAAGACAGACACAAAGAAAACTTAAAAAGCAACAGGGTATGTGACAAACAAGAAAGAATTAAAGAAGAGGGATAGACAGCTTGATAAAAGCTAACATAGAAAGAAAATTGAAAAAGCAAAAGGGTACAAGGCAGAGGAGAAAAATTAAAAAACAGGGACAGAAAACTAGACAAAGGTAGGCATAAAAAAATTTAAAAATGAAGGCATGAAGGGAGGAAAAAATTTAAAAAATCGTGACAACAAACTAAATAAATGGAGCCATAAAGAAAATTGAAAAATTGAGAGAGTACCCAACGGACAAGAAAGAATTCCAAAATAGGGACGGGAACTAGATAAAAGCAGACATCGAAAGAAAAATTAAAAAGCAACAAGATTAAGGAAATAACGGGGAAAAAACAAGAGGAAGAGCAAACTAAATAAACAAAGACATAGAAACAAAATTTAAAAAGTGACGGGGTACAACACAGACTAGAATGCAATAAAAAAAATAAAGGTAGTGAACTGGATAAAAGTAGATAGAGAAAAATAATTTTTAAAAAGGATTAAGGAAAAAAAGGAAAACAATTGAAAAATAAGGACAGTGAACTAAAATGCAGATATAGAAAGAACATTTAAAAAGCAAAGGTGTAAAGGGCAGACAAGAAAAAAAAAAGAAAAAATACAGACAGTGACCGGGATAAAAGGAGACACAGAAAATATTAAAAGTGAGAGGGATTAGGGAAATAAAGGGAAAAAACTTTAAAAATAAGGACAGCAATCTAAAACAGAAACATAGAAAGTAAATTTTAAAAGCGATGGAGATTAAGAGAGGAAAAGAGTGAAAAATAGAGACAGGAAACGAGATAACAGCAGGCATAAAAAATTTTGAAAATCGAAGGGCTTAAGAGAGGAAAGAATTAAAAAAAAAACAGGGACAGTGAACTAAATACACAAAGACATAGACGAAAAATTTAAAAAGCAAGGGCACTAAGGAAATGCCAGAAACAATAAAAAATAAAGACAGTGAACTGGATAAAAGCAGACACAGAAAGAAAATTTAAAAGCAACGTGCGAAACAACAGACAGGAAAGAATTTAAAGATAAGGATAGGCCATAAAAGTGGTCCTGGAAAGAAAATTTAAAAAGCAATGAGGTACGGGACAGACAGGAAAAAATTGAAAATAGGGACACCAAAGGAGACACAAGTAGACATAGAAACAGAATTTTAAAAGCCAAGGGATGAAGAGATGAAACGGTTAAAAAATAGGGACAGTGAACTAGAACTGAGACACAGAAATCAAATTTTAAGAAATGCGGCACTAAGGAAGGACAACAAATAATTCAAAGCTAAAGACCTCGGAACAGGACAAAAGTAGACATAGAACATTTTGAAGAAACAAGGACTAGGAGAAGTAAAGGAAAAAAAATTTAAAACAGGGACCACAAACTAAACCAGAGACATACAAAGTAAATTTTTAAAGCGACGGGGTACACGACAGGCAGGAAAGAATTAAAAGGCAGGGAGCTGGACAAAAGTAGGCATAGAAGGAAAATGTCAAAAGTAATGGGGTACAGCACAGACAGGAAAGAACTACAAATAGGGAGAGCAAACTAGATGAAAGGAGACAGAGAAGCAGCATTTTAAAAGGCAAGGGATTAAGAGAGGAAAGAATTAAACAATATTGACAGCAAACGAAAATTAAGACACAGAAAGAAAATTTTAAAACCGAGGGCGCTAAGGAAAGACAAGAAATGATGAGGCAAATAAACCAGCAAGCGGGATAAATGTCGAAACAAGAAAAGATTTATAAAGTGACAGGGATTAAGGAAAGACAAGAAATAATTAAAAAATAAAAACAGCGAATGGGATAAAAGTATGCAGAAGATTTTAAAAGCAACGGGGATTATGGACATAAGGAAAAAAATAAGAAATAGCACAGCGAACTAAAACAGAGATGTAGAACGAAAATTTTAAAAAGTGAGGGCACTAAGGAAACACAAGAAAGAATTAAAAGAAAAGAGAGCAGAGAGGATTATGGAAATAAAAGGGGGAAAAAAAATGAAATACGGACAGCACACTAAAAGCAATGGAGAAAAAATTTAAAAACCAATGGCACTAAGGAAGAAAAGAAATAACTAAAAGAAAAGACAGCAAAATAAAGACAGTGAATGGGATGAAAATAAAAAATTTAGGAAGTGAGAGGGATTAGGGAGATAAAGGAAGAAAACAAAAATAGGAACAGTGAACTAAACCAGAGACCTAGACAGAAAATTTAAAGAGCAATGGCACTAAGGAAAGACAAGAAATAATTAAAAGAAAAGACAGCCAAGGGAATAAAAGTAGGCATAGCAAGAATATTTAAAATGCGATAGGCATTAGGGAAATAAGGGGAAATATTAAATAATAGCGACACTGACTAAAAAGGAGAAGCAGAAAACAACCATTAAAAGTGATGGTACTAAGGAAAACAAAGAACAAATCATTGAAAATTAAAGACAGCAAACGGGATAAAAGGAGGCAGAAATTTTTCAAAGCAATGGCGATTAAGGAAATAAGGAACAAAATAAGAAATAGCCACCGCGAACTAAAACGCAGGCAGAAAGAAAATTGAAAAGCGAGGGCACTAAGGAAAAACAAGAAAAAAATAATTAAAAAATAAAGACCAGCAAAAGAGACGAAAGTAGACAATTTTAAAAGCCAAGGGATTATGTGAGGAAAGAAGTAAAACAGAGCGACAGCAAACTAAAACGCAGACACAGACAGAAAATTTAAACGGCGACGGCACTAAGGACAGAGAAGAAATAATTAAAGACAGCGAACAGGAAGGAGGTACACGGAAAGAATACTTAAAAAGCAACAAGGATCACGGAAGTAAAGCAAAACCATTTTAAAAATATGAAGAGCGAATTAAAACGGAGCTGTTGAAAGAAAAGATAAAAAGCGATGGCCTTAATGAAAGAAGAAAAAATCTGAACACACACACAGCAAACAGGAGAAAAGTAGACAGAACGAACATTTCAACAGCAGCAGCGATTAGGCAAATAAAGGAGAAAAACATTAAAAATAGGGAGAGCGAACTAACAATTTTGAAGCCACCGGGTCCACTACCAACAAAGATCAATAAAAACTGGGGATTGGCAGATTCATAGAAGCAGACATAGAAAGAGAATTTGAAAGTGATGTGGTAAGGGACAGGCAGGAAAAAAATTCAAAAATAGGGACAGCAAATTTTAAAAGCAACAGGGATTAAAGAAATCAGTAAAAAATAAAATCAAATAGCGACAGTAAACTAGAACGAAGAAGCGGAAAGAAAATTTAAAAAGCAAGGGCACTGAGGAAAGACAAGAAAGAATTAGAAAGAACCAGCAAAGGGCATAAAAGTAGGCAGAGAAGGAATATTTAAAAAGCAATAGGTGTTAGGGAAATAAAGGAAAGAGTTATGGAATAGGGACGGCAGACTATAACAGAGACAGAGAAGGACAATCTAAAAAGCGACAGCACTAAGGAAAGACAAGCAATACTTCTACACAAACAACAGAGGGAATCAAAGTAGGCAGAGAAAGAACATTTAAAAAGTGAAGGGATTAGGGAAATGAAGGGGAAAAGTAAAATATAGGGAGAGCGAATGAAAACGGAGACGGAGATCTAAAAAGCGAGGGCGCTAAGGAAAGAAAAGAAATCATGAAAAATAAAGAGATGGCAGCTAAAAGAGTAAGCATAGAAAGAACATTCAAAAAGCAATAGGCATTAGAGAAATTCGGAAAAACTTGGGAAATAGGGACAGCAAACTGTAACCGATGTAGAAAGAAAATTTAAAGCCCAAGGACACTATGGAAAGAAATTATTTTTAAAATACACACTGATACAGAGACAGCAAACGGGATAAAAGCCGACAGAAAATTTAAAAGCAATGGTGATTAAGGAACTAAGGAGAAAATTAAAAACGAATGACAGAGAACTAAAACGGAGATGTAGAAGGAAAATCTAAAAAGTGACGGCAAAGAAGCAAGAGAACAAATAATTTTAAAGAGCCAGCGACGGGGGAAAAACAGGCAAAGAAACAACTTTTAAAAAGCAAGGGGGATTAAGAAAATAAAGGGGAAAAAAATTAGGGACAGCGAACAAAAACGGAGAGGTAGAAAGAAAATTTAAAAAGCGAGGGCACCAAGGAAAGACAAGAAAGAATTCTTACAAACAGCAACTGGAATACAAGCAGGCATAGCAAGAAAATTAAACAAGGCGAGGAGTTCTAGGGAAAGAAAGGGAAAATTTAAAATATAGGGACAGCAAACCAAAAGAGATGGAGAAAGAACACTTGAAAAGCGAGGGGACTGAGGCAAGACAAGAAATAATTGACAGACTAAAGGCAGTGAACTGAAGGCAGCGAACGGGATAAAAGCAGAGAGAAAAATCTCAAAAGCAACGATGATTAAGGAAACAGGGGAAAAATTAAAAAACAGTGACGGTGAACTAAAACAGAGATGCAGAAAGAGAACTTAAAAGCGATGGCACTAAGGAAAAACCAGTACTAATTCCAAAACAACAGCAAAGGACATAAAAGTAGGCATGGAAAGAAGATTTGAGAAGCGATAAGTATTAGGGAAATGAAGGAAAAAATTAGGAGAGGGGGACAGTGAACTACAACACATGTAGAAAGAAAATCTAAGTAGCGACAGCACTAAGGAAGGAGAAATTATTAAAAAATAAAGACCGTGATATCAAGACAGCCAAAGGGATAAAAGGAGAGAGAAAATTAAAAAAACAACCCTGATTAAGGAAATAAGGAAAAAAAGATGAAATAGCAATGGCCAACTAAACGGGAGACACAGAAAGAAAGTCCAAAAAGCAAAGGCACCAAGGAAAGACAAGGCCTAATTAAAAATAAAGACGTGGAAGGGAAAAAAGTAGGTATAGAAAGAACAGTGAAAAAGCAATAGGCATTAGGGAAAGAAAGGGAAAAAAAATGCAATGAGGACTGCAAAGTAAAACAGATGTAGAAAGAAAATTGAAAGACCAAGGACACTACGGAAAGACAAGAAAGACTGAGAAAAAAAACAGCAAAGGCAATAAAAGTAGGCATAGAAAGAAATTTTAAAAAACGAAGAGTCTTAGGGACATAAAGGAAAAAATTGCAAAATAAGGGCAGCAAACTAAAACGGAGATGTAGAAAGAAAATCTAAAAAGCGAGGGCACTAAGGAAAGAGAAAAAAATAATTGAAAAATAGAGGTAGACAAAGACCGAATGGGATAAAAGCAGACAGAACATTTTCAAAGCAACGGCGATTAAGGAAATAAGACAAAAATTTAAAGTAGCAACAGCACACTAAAACAGAGATGGATAAGGAAAACTTAAAAAGTAAGGGCTCTAAGGAAAGACAAGAAATAATTTCTAAAAACCAGCCAAGGGAATAAAAGTAGGCATAGAAAGAACATTTTAAAAGCAAGGAGTTTTAGGGGGAAAAAGGGAAAAATTTAAAATATATGGACAGCAAACGAAAACAGAGACATAGAAAGAACATTTTTAAAAAGTGAGGGAGCGAAGGAATGACAAGAAAGAATTAAAAAATAACAGCGAAGGGAATTAAAGGAGCCACAGAAAGAACATTTAAAAACCAGCGAGCATTCGCGGAAAAAAAAAAAAAAAAAAAGGCTGAAATAGCCCGCAAAATAAAACAGAAAAGTAGAAAGAAAATGTAAAAAGTGACAGCACTAAGGAAAGACTAGAAAGAATTCTTAAAAAATAGCAAAGGAAATAAAAGCAGGCATAGAAAGAACATATAAAAAGTGAGGGGGATTAGGGAAATAAAGGGAAAAATTAAAATACAGGGACAGCGAACAGAAACGGAGACGTAGAAAGAAAATTTAGAAAGCGAGGCACTAAGGAAAGAGAAGAAATAATTAAAACCTAAAGGCAACCAAATGAAGACAGCTAATGGGATAAACTTGGAAAATGTTAAAAGTGACAGGGATTAGGGAAATAAAGGGAAAAGTTTAAAAAAATAGGGAGAGCGAACTAACACAGACGTAGATAGAAAATCTAAAAACCAAGGGCACTAAGGAAAGACAAGAACTAATTCTAAACAGCAAATGGAATAAAATCAGGCATAGAAAGAGAATGAAACAAGCGAGGAGTTTTAGGAAAATCAGGGGGAAAAGTGAAAACATAGGGACAGTGAACAAAACAAAGACATAGAAAGAAAACTAAGAAGTGATGGGAAAGAAGCAAGAGAAAAAATAAGTAAAAAACAGCCAGCAAAGGGGAAAAAAGCAGGCAAAGAAACAACTTTTAAAAAGCGAGGGGGATGAAGGAAATAAAGGGGAGGAAAAAACCCATGGACAGCAAACAAAAACGGAGATGTAGAAAGAAACTTTAAAAGTGCCAGCACTAAGGAAAGACAGAAAAGAAGTAAAAGACAAGACAGGCAAATAAAGACAGCGAACAGGATAAAAGTAGAAAATCTAAAAAGCAATGACGATTACGGAAATAAACTGAAAAAATTAAGCAGTAGCCATGGCAAACAAAACCAGAGACGTAGAAAGAAAATGGAAAAAGCGACGGCACTAATGGAAGACGAAAAATATTAACAACATCTATAAACACAGTGAACAGGACAAAAGTAGACAGAAAGAACACTGCAAAAGCAACAGCGATTAGGGAAATAAAGGAAAAAATATCTAGAAAATAGGGACAGTGAACTACATAAAATCTTAAAAGCAAGGGGGTACGTGACCGACAAAGAGCAACTAGAAATAGGGATTGGCAGATTCATAACAGTAGACACAGAAAGAGCATTTTAGAAGCGACTGCGTAAGGGACAGGCAGGAAAATACTGAAAAATAAAGACAGCAAACTGGATAAAAGTTGTCACAGTGAGAAAATTTAAAAAGCAAAGGGATTAAGAACAGAGAGGCAGAAAATTAAGAAAAATTTTAAGAAGTGCTGAAGCAGAGGACAGGCAGGAAGAAATAAGAGACACAGACAGGGAACTGGATAACTGCAGCCAGAGAGAGGAAATTTAGAAAGCAACGGGGTCCTGGCCATAGGGGTAAGAAGTGAGCTATCGGGAGAGGGAGCCGGACAGAGAGCCCCAGGGAAAGGACATGGGAAGAGCGACAGGGTGCAGAGCAGAGGCAGTCACTGAGAACAGCCACGGGGCGCTGGGTAGAGGGGGACCTAGAAATGCCATTTTGCCCAGCAAGAGGGCAGAAGAGAGCGCGGGAAGAGTGAAAGAAGAGCGGGTGGGGGGAGCCAGAAAGGGAGAGGCACAGAAAGGAAATGTGGAAGGCGACGAGGTCCAGGGCAGTGTGGGCAGCAGAGCAAAAAGCTTCAGGGAGCCGGCCAGCCCGGAAGGGAGCCGGAGGCCAGGACAGGCAAGGAGGCAGGCAGAGATGTGGAGAAGCACGGCAGGATGCCTGCAAGGGAGGTGCGACTCACCGCAGCTCCTGGCACCCGCAGGAGACCTTCACCGCCCGCAGGCTTCTCTCTCTGCCTCTGCCCCTTCCTCCTCCGCAGTGCCGGCTGCCCGACCCTCGCCCACCAGCAGCAGGCGGCGGGTGCCTCGATGCTCCTCTCCCACGAGGCTTCCCGGACGCACGGCGGCTCCCACGTGCAGCCGACGGATGACGGACGGACGGCGGCCGCCCCCAGCTCCCGGAGCTGCGTGCTGGTGGTGCGCTCTGCTCTGTCGGGGCCTCTTGCTGGCTGCAGGGAGCAGGCATTCCTTGCTGGAGGCAGCTGCCTGTGTGTGGAAGCCCCTCTCTTTCAGTCCTCAGCCAGCTCCCCAGGCAGGCATGCCCAGGCAGCCCCCTCCCCAGCTCGAGCCCCTTGGCACAGCAGGGCCAGCCCCATCCTCAGCCTCCCTGGCTGCCCCTGGGGCTGCCCCAGCCCATCCCCACCTGCAGCCTTTTGCAAACCTTGGCCCAGCCCATCCTCACCTCACAGGCCCACCTGGGTGCCCCAGCCCCAGCTGGAGCCCCTTGGGAACAGGGGGCCATCACCCAGCCCCACAGCACATCACCCCCTCCCCTGGAGCCACCCCAGGCACTGAGCCTGAGCCCAGCAGCTGGAAACCCATCCAGGAGGGCAGAGGAGGCAGTGAAGGTTTGTTCCTTCATGCACCTCAGAAATGCCAGCAGGGAGTTGGCTGCAAGGCTCCGTGCCCAAAGGCAGGAGGAGAGAGGGAAAAGAGGGGAGAGGAAAGCAGGAGGAAGGACAGAGGGAGGGAGAGAAGAGGGCTGGGACAGGGAGCCAGCCCGGGATCCTGGGAGCAAGAGAGGGACAGGGAGCTGCACAAGGGTGGGGGGAGAGAGACAGAAATGGAGGGCAGTGAGGAGGAGGAGGAGGAGGAGCTGGAGCACAAGAACCACAGGAACAGAGAGAGGGAGCAATAAAGAAGAGGGGGCAGGGAGCGGGGGGGAGAGAGGGAAGGGACCGAGCAGGACAAGATGGACAGCAGAGAGGGACAGACACACAGAGGGGGGCAGGTTTCAGGACACTAGGGAACTGGATAGAGGGAGAGAGAGAGAAAACTACACAAGGGGAACACAGCAGAAAGAAATCTTTTAAAAAAAAAAACCAAACCAGGAACTATGAAGCCAGATAGAGGCAGTCATAGAAGAGAAATGTAAAAAGCGAAAACCTCAGGAAAGACTTAAAAATTAGAGCGCCTAAGACAGACAGAGTGAGAAATAGAAAGGGAAGAGGACAGAGAGGCAGGAAATTAACAAACTTGTTAGAGGGAGCTATGTAGAGGGAGATTGGGAAAGGAAAATAAAAAGCGATGGGCTGGAGGAAACACAGGAAAGGAAAAAGTGGGACAGGGAACTAGAGAAATGGAGACATACAAAGAAAATTTAAACGCGATTGGGCAAGGAAACTGGAAAAAAATAAAAAACCAGGGAGAGCAAACTGGATAAAAGATGGGAGAGAAAGAAAACTTCAAAAGCGACGGGGTACCTAACAGACAGGAAAGAATTAAAGAATAGGGAGAGGGAGCTCGATCAAAGTAGACATGGAAGGAAACTTGAAAATGCAAAGACGTGCAGGACAGTCAGCAGAGATCTGAAAACAGGGACCGCAAACTAGGTTACCAGTACCTATAGAAACACACTTTTAAAAGCCAAGGGATTAAGAGGGGGAAAAATTAACCGAGAGAGACAGCGATCTAAATAAACGGAGACATAGGAAGAAAATTGGCAAAGCGAAGCGCAGGCTGCAGGACGGACAGGAAAGCATTATCAAACACACATTGGCTGGGATAAAATTAGGCACAGAAAAACTAACAAGCCACCTCTATTGGGAAAGACAAGAAAAACCTAAACAATAAAGAAAGGGTCACCAAGAGAGAGAGACACATACAAAGTAAATTTAAAAAGCAACAGAGTACACAGAGACTGAAAACGATTAAAAACTAAGGGTAGGGAGCTTGATCAAAGTACACCTAGAAAGAAAACTTCAAAAGCAACTGGGTAGAGGAGAAACAGGAAAAAACTACAAAACAGAGACAGCAAACTAAAACACAGAGACAGTGAGAGGATAAAGTTAGACAGAAAATTTTAAAAGCAACAGGGTGTAGGGAAATAGAGGAAAAAATGAACAACTAGGGGCAGTGAACTAGAATGGAGATGTAGAAAGAGAATCTAAAAAACCGAGGGCACTAAGGAAAGAGAAGAAATAAGCAAAAACTAAAGACAGTGAACTAAAGACAGCGAATGGGAACAAAGCAGAGAGAAAATCTTAAAAGCAATGATGATTAAGGAAATAGGGAAAAATGAAAAAACAGTGATGGTGAACTAAAATTGAGACATACAAAGAGAATTTAAAATCAATGGCACTAGGAAAAAACAGTAATAATTCTAAAGCAACAGCAAAGGGAATAGAAGTAGATGGAAAGAACATTTGAGAAGCGATGAGTATTAGGGAAATGAAGGAAAAAATTCTGAAAGAGGGACAGCGAACTACAGCAGATGTAGAAAGAAAATCTAAAAAGCGACGGCGCTAAGGAAAGACAAGAAAGAATTAGAAAAAAACAGCAAAGGGAATAAAAGTAGGCATAAAAAGAATATTTTAAAAGCAATAGGCATTAGGGAAATAAAGGAAAAAATTACAAAATAGGGACAGCAAACTGTAACAGAGATGTAGAAAGAAAATCCGAAAAGCGAGGGCACTAAGGAAAGAGAACAATTAAAAATAAAGGTAATAAATAAAGACCGCGAATGGGATAAAGTAGACAGAACATTTTCAAAGCAACGGTGATTAAGGAAATAAAGAAAAGGTTGAAAATTCGCGACGGCAACTGAAAAGGAAACTTAGAAAGAAAATCTAGAAAGTGATGGCACAGAAGAAACATAGAAGGAAGAAATAAAGACATCGAAGGGAAAAAAGTAGGACTAGAAAGAAAATTTAAAGAGCGACGAGCATTACGGAAATAAATGGAAACAAATATGGAAGAGGGACAGCAAACTAAAACAGATGTAGAAAGAAAATCTGAAAAGCGAGGTCACTAAGGAAAGATGAGAAATAATTGAAAAATAAAGGTAGACAAACAAAGACCGCAAACAGGATAAATGTAGACAGAAACTTTTAAAAGCAACAGTGATAAAGGAAATAAAGAAAAAAATGAAAGGGTAGCAACAGTGAAATAAAATGGAAACATATAAAGAAAACCTAAAAAGCAAGGGCGCTAAGAAAAGACAAGAAATAATTTTTAATAAACAGGAAATGAATAAAAGTAGGTATAGAAAGAATATTAGAAAGGGAGGGGATTAGGGAAAGAAAGGGATGGTGTGGTTTAATCCCAGCCAGCAATAAGCACCACGCAGCCACTCAGCCCTCCACGCTCCCAGTGGGATGGGGAGGAGAATCAAGGAAAAAGTAAAACTCGTGGACTGAGATAAGGACAGTTTATTCACTAAAGTAAGATAAATATAATACTAATAAAAATATTACAATAATAATAACTGTAATGAAAAAGAATATAACAAAAAACAGAGGAAATAAAGCGCAAGAGAAGACAAGTGATGCACAATGCAGTTGCTCACCACCCGCTGACCCATGCCAGAGCCGTGATCCGCCCCTCCCGGCCAGCTCCCCCAGTTTATTACTGAGCATGACGTTCCATGGCATGGAATACCCCTTGGGCTGCTTCGGGTCAGCTGCCCTGGCCATGCTCCCTCCCAGCTCCTTGCACACCTCCTTGCTGGCAGAGCATGGGAAACTGAAACATCCTTCACTTAGGATAAGCGCTACTTAGCGCCAACTAAACCATCAGCGTGTTATCAACATCATTCTCACGCTAAATCCAAAACACAGCACTGTACCCGCTACTGAGAAGACAATTAACTCTATCCCAGCCGAAACCAGGACGCTGGGTAAAGGGCAAGCAGGAAAAAAAATTAAAACTGGGGAAAGAGAGTGGATAAAAGTTGACATAGCAAGAAAATTTAAAAAGCAAAGGCTTAAGGAAAGACAAGAAAGAATTTTAAAAGTAAGGGTAGGGTGACAGAGAGAGACCTAGGAAGAAAGTGATAAAAGCAGAGGCATTAAGGAAAGACAAGAAAAAGTTACCAAATAGGGAGAAAAATACAGAGAGACACAGGAAGAAAACAAAGGAAGACCGGAGGCAGAACGAAGGGAAAGATCAACGAGGACAGGGAGCAGGACAAAGGGGTGGAAAGGAAAAAACAGTGATGGTAGCAGGATAGAGGAAGAGAGAGAGACAAAGAGCAAGACGAGCAAGAGAAGGAGAATGACAGAAGGATGTAGAGAGAAGACTGGGACACGTAAAAGGGGGGTTGGGGGACACACATCAGAAGGGCAGAAAGAAAGAGAGAGATGGGGAGCAAGAGTGTGATAGAGACAGAGGGAGAGAGGGAGTAGGTGGCAAGATACAGAAAAGCAGAGGTACAGGGAAGAGGAAAGAATGACAGAGAGAGAAAGGGGAGGATGGGAGCAGGAGAGAGAGATGGAGAAAGAAAAAAGGGACATGGATAGGGACAAGGACAGGGACAGGGGGTAGAGAGGCAAAGAGAGGAACAGGGACCAGGACACTGGGATATAAACAGAGAGGGACAAGGAGCGGGACACAAGATTGCAGAGAGAGAGGTACAGGGAAGTGACAGAGAGAAAAAGAGCGGGCGGGGAGCAGGTCAGAGAGCTGGAGAAAGAAAAAACACTGCTGAGGAGAAGGACAGGAGGATAGAGCCGAAAGAGATGAATGGGAAGCAGGGCAGTGGGATGCAGACAGCAAAAATAACGACAGGCAACAGGACAGAGGGATCGACAGAGAAGTAAGGGACAGGGAGCAGGACAGAGGAACGGAAGGCAAAAATACCGATGGGCAACGGGACAAAGGGATGCAGAGAAAAAGAAGGAGGAGAGAGCGAGAAAGATGGGGCTAGAGCACGGGACTCGGAGAGACAAAAGCGGGACAAGGAATAGGACAGAGGGACTGGGGGTGGGTGGAGAACCAGATGCAGATTAAGACAAAGAGATGGAGAGGGAAACAAAATGATGATGGGTGCTGGACAGAGACGGAGCAAGAAAAAGTAGGCCAGAGTAGGGAAGAGAGAAAGGAAAAAAAGGGACAGCTGGCTGGACAGGGGGATATAACTAGAAACAATGAGACAGGCAGCAGGACGGAGGGATAAAGGCAGAATAACCAGGAAGAGGAGGCAGGATAGATGGACAGCAGGAGGAAAAAAAGGCCAGGGAGCAGGACTGAGAGACGTGGGGCAGAGGGATAGAGAGTGCAAATACAGGTTAGAGGAAGGACAGAGGGACAGAGAGAGAATGAGAGGGACAGAACCCGGACGGAGAGCGGAGAAAGAAAACCAGTGACAAGCGGCAGGCCAGAGGCAGGGGGCAGGGAGGAGGAAGGAGAGAGGGATACAGAGAGCAAGTGAGGGACAGGGAGGAAGAAACGGGATACAGAGAAGAGAGAGGTACGGGAGCAGGACAGGGATAGAGAGCACGCAAGAGCAACAGGGAGAATGACAGGGAGATGGAGCAGAGAAAAACAGGGACTGAAAGCGGGACAGAGAAATGGAAAAGGAAAATTAGGGATGGGTACAAGCACAGAGAGGAAAGAATACCAGGGAACATGCCAGAGGAAAAAAAAAAAACAAAAAAAAGACAGGTGCAGCTCAGGACAAGGAGATGAAAAAGGAAAAAACAGCGATGGGCTGCAGGACAGAGATGAAGGATGACAAAAGGAAGGAGAGAGAACAGGACAAAATGCAGGGAGAAAAAGAAGAGGGAGTGGGTAGAACAAGAGAGAGAAAGGGAGAGAGGAAGAGGGAGCAGGACAGAAGAATAGAGGAAAAGAGGAGAGGTACAGGGAAGCAAAGAAAATCACAGCAGCGTGGGAAAGAGAGGGGGACAGGGAGGGACCGGGACACAGAGGAGGGGCGACAGGGCCCCAAGGGCCCAGGACTCACCGCAGCTCTCGCTCTCGGCGCTGCCAGAAGAATTTGTCAGTTCGACACTTCTTTCTCCTGCTCCCTCCCTTCCTCTTCTGTAACTCCGGTCGCTTGGCTGTCCTGCACCTAAGAGAATACGTGGGTGTCTCTCAGCTCTTACGAGATGAAACTTCCTAGACACGCAGCCTCGCTCGGTCGCGCGCTCCATGGCTGTGATGGACTGCAGGATGAGAGAAAAGGCCAAGGATCAGGACAGAGGGGAATAAATGGGACAGCGAGCTGGGCAGGGGGATATAGCGAGAAACGATGAGACAGGCAGTGTTATGCAGATATACAAACAAAAAGGGGGACGATGGAAGACAGAAAAGATAAGAGAAAATGGACAGGGAGCGGGGCAGAACGGAGAAACATCCAGAGACGGCGGGTGCAGGCAGCACCGACGGGTCCGGGGGCAGAGTAGCTCGGGGGGGGGGGGGACTCACGTTGGGAAAATTCGTGTGGGTCATGAGCCACCCGGACACGGGGGCTGGAGGGAGGCGGAAGCCACTGCAGAAACGACAGGGGGACATGCTTTGGGGTGACCTGCACCAGGGGGTCCACCTGGGACAATCCATAGCAGATAACTCACCTGGGATGACCCGAAACACGTGGTCTAGAATATCTATTGAGACACATACATATTTGCACATATATCTATTTCCACCTATGATATAGAATATCTATTTAGACATAGACATATTATCTCTACTTACACATATCTTTATTTCCACTTATATAGAATATGTATTAGACATATATTATCTCTACGTACACATATCTCTATTTCCACTTAGTATATAGAATATCTCTTTAGACTGACGTATTTTCTCTATTTACGCTGACCTATTTCTATTAATCATATAGAATATCTATTTAGACTATTTATCTTTTGAGCTATTAGGTATTTTGACAGTTTAGCATCTTTTTAGACATCTCTGCTTAGACTTACTAAGTGTTACATAGTGTAGTGGAGATAGCTCTACCTAGTCAGACTTCTTTCTATTTTAAATTCCTTCATATATAAAATATATCTTTGTTTGCATTTTTAAGTCCTTTATTTTTTAATTTACATAGACACGAGTTATTTTTGTATTTTAAACCCCTACATATATATCTGTATTTAGAAATTTTTAAATTCTATAATCCTTTATATAATATAGTAGATAGTGGTTTTAATTTTGAAATCCTTTTCTAGATATAAAACATATTATTTTACTATATATATAGAAATGAGATCTTTTTCTCTCTTTCAAACACCTCACACCCATATTTACAGTTTTCAGTATTTTTTAAACCCCCACCCATGAATCTTCAGGCAGTTTTGGGCTGTGACCCCCCATCCACCGCTCACCTGCTCCTCTGCCATCAACGCCCCCCCGGGGACACTGGTGCCCCAAATGTCATCATCACCTCCCAGACCCCCCCATTCCTCCCTTTTTATTCACCCTGAAAAAAGGCACAAAATGAGGGAAACAGCCCCAACCGGCAGCTCGTTGCTTTAAGAATGTTATTGACATATGTATACACACACACCCCCCAAAGGGGGGCTCTGCTAGGAAACTAAAGGGGGAGTGCTCCCCCAAACAGTTGCAGCTCCCCAGCCCCTCTCCTGCAGGCTGGCAACTGCCCCACGGGGGCAGACGGGCTGGGGGGAGCGTGCCAGAGGATGGTGCCACGTCCCTTGCTCAGGCTCTGCTCTGGGATGTTTCCCCTCCGTTCCCCCGCTGGGAGGGGCTCCCCAGGGCAACAAACGCCCCCGGTCCCTCTCGGCCCCGGACTCTCCCCCCCAACACAGCCCTTGCTGCCGCACCTGCGGGGCACCCGCTGCAGAGAGCCCGGAGCCTCCAGGCACAGGGCCGGCCCCTTACGGTGAGTCTTCTTAGCCACCGGCAGGCAAAGCTGGGCTGGGGGGGAATCTGTTGAGCATCGCGAGATGCTTACACCACCGCATCTGAAAAACAAAAATCCCAAACTGTATTTCAGCCTATTAAAATAACACGTCTGGCTTGCCGGGTCAACAAAATTGGAAGTGAAGCATAAAACTTTAAAGAGTAAATAAAAAATAAAGAATAAATCTCAGTAATTCACTTCTATAAAAAGGTGTGCATGTTTATATACATCCAATAACAATACCTACTAGAAAGTATTTGGTTTTCCTTTTGCATTAGTTTAACTTGCATAGCTGTGAATTGATACCATTAAATTACCTGTCTCCAAAATACACAGCTATAAGTTGACAGGGGTTTTTTTTGTGTTACATATTAGGATGGACATCTGGCCAGCTGCAGTGCCCACGAGAGATGCTACTGAACTGCCAGGGAAATGCACCATTGAAAGCCAGACAGAAATAAAGGACTTCAGAGCACTCCGTCAAAAATCAGGGAAAAAAAACCCATAACATTCAGTTGCCTGTCTTTTTCAAGATTTAGACAAAATACCCAACTGCTTAAGTACACCTAAATTACATGCTACAGCTGTTTGGCAGTTACAGTTTAAACAATGCAAGTCAATTTGCAAGTTAGACAATTTAACTTTTTTTAAAGTTTCATTTATGACAGAAAAACCAGTGAGATACAAGTAAAACCATATAGGGGATCTTCTGAAAAAGAAAAAAAAAATCCAATCTCCAGTGCTGCAATACATAAGGCTATGAAAAAGGACTGGTAGATTTGCTAATGCTCTTGGCTGTACTGAACACAGAGGAACATGTTTTTATGATATCTCAACCGTTACAACTGAGAACCCAAAGACCAGCGATGCCATCGACTTTTGGAAGACATGTTGTGCTTGGGTCTTTGGAAGGAAGTAAATATTTTCTTCTTTTTTTTTTTTTTTTTTTAAGAGAGTGAAAAGTCTTGCTGCTGGTGACTTCTACTGCCAAGTACATCACCTCTGAAGAGCCACTCTGATGGGAAGCTCAATAAAATGCAACTTCTTTGAACGAGAAAGATTTCCGCTTTGGAAAATTTCTTTCCAACTGAAGTCAAAATTACACACTGTAGGGCAGTGGTCCCCAGTCCCTCAACTTAGCTGTCAGAGGCCAGGGGTCTGAATCCATCCTCAGCAAAACACACCAGTGAACCAGGATATTCCTGCAGTTGCCAGGTTCCTCTTCATCATCTGCAAAAATACCAGTGCCAGCACTAAGCATGGTGCCAGTCGACACAGACCTCTTCCACAACACCCTCCTCCTCAAAAGCAACGTGGCCTTCCGCTCACCTGCTCCGCAGGAATTCCAGTGTCGGACGCTGTGGCCGTCATCGCTTGTGGCACCTAAGATACCAAAAGACAGAAAGCTACCGTTGCGCTTGTGAGAAATCATCAGCCCCATGCTCCTCCTCTCTACCACCCCAGCTCACCTCAAATGCTCATCCAATTCCAAAGGCTGCCTGCATGGCGCCTGCGAGACCAAAGAGAAATGCTTAACCGAGTTGCCATATAATCTTTGCTATTAGACACCGACCCGGCCAACAACCGCCTCACCTTCTCGGACCGCTCCTCAGCATGCGGCTTCGCCCCTCTGAGCCTCTTGCAGCATCTGAAAAAAACCAAAGCAAAAGACACATGCTGAGTGTCCTGGTTTCGGCTGGGACAGAGTTAACTCTCTTAGTAGCTGGTACAGTGTGTGTTTTGGATTTAGTGTGAGAATACTGTTGATAACGCCCTGATGTTTTAGTTGTTGCTGAGTAGCGCTTATCTTAAGCCAAGGACTTTTCAGTTTCCCATGCTCTGCCAGCAAGCAGGTGTGCAAGAAGCTGGGAGGGAGCATAGCCGGGGCAGCTGACCCAAACTAGCCAAAGGGGTATTCCATAGCATGGAACGTCACACCCAGTATATAAACAGGGGGGAGCTGGCCGGGAGGCGGATCGCGGCTCTGGCATCGGTCAGCAGGTGGTGAGCAATTGCATTGTGCATCACTGGGTTTTTTTTTTTCCCCCCCCTCCTTTTTTGTTATATTCCTTTTCATTATTATTATTATTGTTAGTATTATATTTAGTTATTAAGCTGTTCTTATCTCAACCCATGAGTTCTGCCTTCTTTCCCTCCCATCCCACCAGGAGCAAGTTGGGGGGGACGACAGGGAGTGAGGGAGTGGCTGTGTGGTCCTTGGCTGCTGACTGGGGTTAAACCACGACACTGAGATACTGCCCAAAACCACGGCCTGTCCGCACTGATTCCCATCTCCCGCTCCTTTACCTTGGCCGCTCGCCCGCACCGCCTCTGCTGTTTACAGGTTGCCACGTCGAGGCTCGGGTATCACCTGTAAAACACAAACGACAAGGGATGCTTCTAACTTCACCAACGCTACAACACCTGAAAAATAACTGCTCCTTCAGCCCACCAGACATGGCTCACCTTGCCCGAATCAGCTCTGGTGCCGATATCCCGCTTTGCACCTTCAAAATAAAAAAAGTAACCCAAACCCTAGAAGCTAGTCATAAGCCACTAGTCGCATCTTCCCTCCAACACCACTCACCGACTCACCTTCTTACAGCGCTCCGCTCGCCTCTCCTCTGTTGCCCTTTGGCACACAGCTCGTCCCGCTGCATCTGCAAAAACAATATCGAACATGTCACCCGGATGCTGATCAATAGCTTAACAATTCCAGCGGTCTTGTTTCCATTTAGGAATACCATCTAGATTCCAACAACAGCCCGCCATTAAAAACACAAAAGTAGTTCGCATTATGCTGACGAGTGGAGGCACACAAGACCCTCGGTATAGCTACCGATGTGCTGGCCTAACACAAAAACAACCATGGGAACATCAAGACCTGAATAACATATGGTATGGCACACAGAAAACAAGCAACACAACCTACCTCCTTACCTACAAAGCCCCTAAGGGAATTACAGTGGCAGTTGGCCAATGGAAAAACCACAATGGCGTGACATGGTGACTCAAAGATCTAAAATGGACACCTTACAACTACAGAAACTGGTGCCAAAAACAATAGGTAAACAAGAACAAGAGAACATAACTGCCATGACTGACGCTAGAGGAAACCTCAGTGGACACTTCAGGAAAAAGGCAAAACTGGAATAACAGAAAAAGCTTGCGTGCCCGGGACTGCGATAAAAGATGACCCCTGGCTGCAGACTGTTAGGAGCACAAACAATACACATCCTCTTCTCCAAAAAATTCCAGGGAAGACAATGACACAAACCTGCACTGGAAAGAAGTGCCTAGTCAGGGACTCTAAGTAACAAGACTGTGACATCCGGATGGACGCACAAATTAAGTCAGGGAATGAAGTAAGTAAAAGGCACAGAGAAGCAGAGACCTCAGAGTTCTGGGGGGTATATTTTTATATACCTAATGCTTTAGGAGATGAGACTCATCTGACATTCAGCCCTGCATATTGAGATGCAGAGGCCCGGATGGTTTACGCCGCATCTCCTGTGACCTTGTCGTACCTCCCGTCAGCTGTGGGGAAACTAAAACAGAACAGACCTCATCAACATCCAAATCCAACTGCAAAACCATCTGAGAAAGGCTGACGAACCCTCCTCCCTTTCCCAGCCATCCCCCAGTCTCAAAACTTTACAAACCCCTTCTCCTCTCCTGAACTGTCTGGGAAGGAACCCCACTGCTTCCTGACAGCTCCTGCCCTGTATTTGCACCCCTGAACCCCCGCATTGGTCACTCCTCAGGAGCTGTTCTTGTGAGCCGCACCCTGCATTCTGCGGCCACCTCCTATCTTACACCTTCCCACTGACTCTGGGCTCTGCTGCAGGCCCACAACATAAGTAAACTCCTGATGCTTAGAATCTACAAGGGGCCTGCCACAAGCTGCAAAGGTTCTACGGACAACACAGTTCTCTGTGGGCGATGGGAAAGGCGATGAGCCATCCCATACCCTGAAAGACACTATGCCGTATGTCCCTGCCCCTTTCTTGAGAACTGCTAAAACTCCATATACAGATGCAGACAAGATGCTCACCCTAACCCCTGCCAGATAATCTCACCATCAGCCCTGTTAAGAGAGATGATAGCAGCAACTTACACAGCATACAGCAACGCTGGTGAAGAAAACAAGGTTCCATCTTCAATAAAGCCAGGAATTCCAGGAAGATGCAATGCACCTAGAATAAAGAAAAATGCATCCTATTAAACCACCTTGCCACCCCCTGAACACTCAGTACAAAATTACTGACCTGGAAAAAAAAGAGCTTCAGACAAGCGTATTTTCCATTATACATGCTGCTGAACCTTGACCGGTCCCGAAGTTCCTACCGCAAACAGACACCTCCGCTCCTCTAAATGTCAAAACGCATCTGCCCAAATAGTTTAGAGAGCTCAAAAGCTGCAAAGGACTGAAGGAACAGCAGAGCACCGACACCACCCCAGGAACAGAATGAGCCCCTGATGAGCGGCTGTGGCTCATATACCCCGGGCCCCGCCCACCACCCTTCCCACAGTCCCCTGGGAAAGGGGCGGGGCCAACCACCAGAAGACATGAAGGCAGCCAGAGGAGCAGCAGGGAGTTTTCTCATCTGCCTTCAGTTTAGTGTGCAAAGTGCTGAGCAGAGAAAGCGACCCTTACTGGAAATGACGATGCCTGCTCTTTTACTGCAACTGCATCTACACTGCATCAGCAATGACCGGGTAGGAATTAGACTTAATTTTTCTGGAGCATAGATAGATGTCCTACTAAGCTATGTAAGAAAGTAGTTCGTTAAATGTAACAACAATATTGTTATCAAAAATGATGTGCTTTAGTTTCCTATTAAAAAAAAACAAAAATGCTATGGGATTACACTTCGTTTCTAGCAAGACCCCGCATACTACCTAAATTCTACCAGAACTGCCTTCTGGATAGGACCGAATGACAAAACAGAATTAGATCACGTAAGAATCCCTTCTCAACAATATCTCCGGTTGCAAAGTAAATTTTTTACTGTAAATCGCCGACGATTCAGAGTCACCTTGGCGGTCTCTCTGACCGACTCCCTTAACCGAACTAGATGAGTCCCCAAGGACAGAAAACACCAAAAAAACATGGAAAAACAAGAAATGTATCAGACACTGTAGGAAGCAGCAGCAGCCTAATTAACACCTGAGTAGCTAGACCAAAAATAAATTGCAAAACAGAACAAAAACCACCACGGGAGATGTGTCCATAGAAACAGATGAAGGCTATCGCCTTCTCTGAAAAACTCAAGAGGAGATCTGAGCTGATGAGAGACATCTTTGGGGTACCAGCTACCAAATAGAAACATACTATAAGACGGAAAACAAAAAGACTCCTCTGGAGCACAAAGACGGCTTTGGAAAAGGTTCTGACACAACAAGAGGCATTGTCGCAGGGATTAGAGAGATCCCAAAGGGGCCAGAGAGACCAAAGAAGTCTCAGGGATGCAGTGAGCTCAAAAGGGAATTGAACAAAATACAGGTGTCCTCAGGGGACCGGGGACCGAATGGAGGCGCACCAAAGAGATGAGAGGACAGAAAGACCAACCGGGGTAACAGATGCAGACTCAGGAAGGGTTCTGAGGGGAAGAGAGGGGTGCAAAGTGCCCTCCTGAGCTAAAACGGGGCTCTAGGGCATAGGAGGTGTCTCGCAAGAGCTCGGCAAAGGGAGCGGAAGCGTTCTGAGGGGGCCTGAGAGACCAAAGAAGCCTCAGAGGTAACAATGAGGAGCTCTGAAGGGGATTTCAACAAAGTACAGATGTTGTCAGGGGGCCGGGGGCTCAATGAAGGCATCCTAAATGGCAAGGAGTAAGATAAGAGCGCTCTGAAGAGCACAAAAAAATAAAATTGAAAGGGAGCTAAAGTGCTACGAAAGTGCTGTGGAGTACAAGAAAGGACTCAGATGACATTGTTATAGAGAGTAGAGGAATTAGGAGGGGGCAGGGTAAGAAAAGAAGACTTGGAGACACAGCGAGGGCCTTGGAGTCTCAGGAGGGCGTCTAGGCAAACTACAGATGACTGAATAGGAAAGGAAACGAACAGAGACACCCTCGATGGCAGAGAGAAAGACAAAGGAGTGCTGTGTAGCCAAGAAAGAAGGGAGGCTCTGATGGAACAAGAGAGATGGAAAGGGAGATAAACTGCTAAAAGGTGCTGTGGAGATTGAGGAAGCTCTCGGGACGCATCGTGACTGTAAGGAGAGGGTTGTTCAGGGGGCCAATGGACAAAAGCAGGCTTAGACACAACAACGAGAAACTCGGATGATCGTCCAGCAGAGTCCACATAGTCTCAGGTGGCCGGGGACTGAACACGGGAATCCTAAATTGAAAATGTCCAGCAATGGCTCCCACAGGGAAAGTGCCAGCCCTGAAAGCTGTTGCTAGCCAGCACCCTTCCTTGGAAGCGCTTTCCCAGGCCCAGCAACCGTGGGGCTCCGGGCTTCTCTAGCCACCTCACGGCATGGTCACCATCTCTCCGGCTCGGAGAGCTCAGCTCTGAAATGAAAACGTCCGGCAATGGCTCCCACAGGGAAAGTGCCAGCCCTGAAAGCTGTTGCTAGCCAGCACCCTTCCTTGGAAGCGCTTTCCCAGGCCCAGCAACCGTGGGGCTCCGGGCTTCTCTAGCCACCTCACGGCATGGTCACCATCTCTCCGGCTCGGAGAGCTCAGCTCTGAAATCGAAAACGTCCGCAATGGCTCCCACAGGGAAAGTGCCAGCCCTGAAAGCTGTTGCTAGCCAGCACCCTTCCTTGGAAGCGCTTTCCCAGGCCCAGCAACCGTGGGGCTCCGGGCTTCTCTAGCCACCTCACGGCATGGTCACCATCTCTCCGGCTCGGAGAGCTCACTCTGAAATCAAAACGTCCGGCAATGGCTCCCACAGGGAAAGTGCCAGCCCTGAAAGCTGTTGCTAGCCAGCACCGTTCCTGGAAGCGCTTTCCCAGGCCCAGCAACCGTGGGGCTCCGGGCTTCTCTAGCCACCTCACGGCATGGTCACCATCTCTCCGGCTCGGAGAGCTCTCTGAAATCAAAACGTCCAGCAATGGCTCCCACAGGGAAAGTGCCAGCCCTGAAAGCTGTTGCTAGCCAGCACCCTTCCTTGGAAGCGCTTTCCCAGGCCCAGCAACCGTGGGGCTCCGGGCTTCTCTAGCCACCTCACGGCATGGTCACCATCTCTCCGGCTCGGAGAGCTCACTCTGAAATCGAAAACGTCCGCAATGGCTCCCACAGGGAAAG
>NW_026113993.1:17731-37203 GCF_018139145.2 Gymnogyps californianus | reverse complement strand
TTCTTTCTCCAGCTCTCTGACCTGCTCCCCGCCCCTCTTTTTCTCTCTGTCACTTCCCTGTACCTCTCTCTCTGCAATCTTGTGTCCCGCTCCTTGTCCCTCTCTGTTTATATCCAGTGTCCTGGTCCCTGTTCCTCTCTTTGCCTCTCTACCCCCTGTCCCTGTCCTTGTCCCTATCCATGTCCCTGTTTTTTCTTTCTCCATCTCTCTCTCCTGCTCCCATCCTCCCCTTTCTCTCTCTGTCATTCTTTCCTCTTCCCTGTACCTCTGCTTTTCTGTATCCTTGCACTACTCCCTCTCTCCCTCTGTCTCTATCACACTCTTGCTCCCCATCTCTCTCTTTCTTTCTGCCCTTCTGATGTGTGTCCCCCAACCCCCCTTTTACGTGTCCCAGTCTTTCTCTCTACATCCTTCTGTCATTCTCCTTCTCTTGCTCGTCTTGCTCTTTGTCTCTCTCTCTTCCTCTATCCTGCTACCATCACTGTTTTTTCCTTTTCCACCCCTTTGTCCTGCTCCCTGTCCTCGTTGATCTTCCCTTCGTTCTGCCTCCGGTCTTCCTTTGTTTTCTTCCTGTGTCTCTCTGTATTTTTCTCCCTATTCTCATTTGGTAACTTTTTCTTGTCTTTCCTTAATGCCTCTGCTTTTATCACTTTCTTCCTAGGTCTCTCTCTGTCACCCTACCCTTACTTTTAAAATTCTTTCTTGTCTTTCCTTAAAGCCTTTGCTTTTTAAATTTTCTTGCTATGTCAACTTTTATCCACTCTTCTTTCCCCAGTTTTAATTTTTTTTCCTGCTTGCCCTTTACCCAGCGTCCTGGTTTCGGCTGGGATAGAGTTAATTGTCTTCTCAGTAGCGGGTACAGTGCTGTGTTTGGATTTAGCGTGAGAATGAATGATGTTGATAACACTGATGGTTTAGTTGGCGCTAAGTAGCGCTTATCCTAAGTGAAGGATGTTTCAGTTTCCCATGCTCTGCCAGCAAGGAGGTGTGCAAGGAGCTGGGAGGGAGCATGGCCAGGGCAGCTGACCCGAAGCAGCCCAAGGGGTATTCCATGCCATGGAACGTCATGCGTATATAAACTGGGGGGAGCTGGCCGGGAGGGGCGGATCACGGCTCTGGCATGGGTCAGCGGGTGGTGAGCAACTGCATTGTGCATCACTTGTCTTCTCTTGCGCTTTATTTCCTCTGTTTTTTGTTATATTCTTTTTCATTACAGTTATTATTATTGTAATATTTTTATTAGTATTATATTTTATCTTACTTTAGTGAATAAACTGTCCTTAATCTCAGTCCACGAGTTTTACTTTTTTCCTTGATTCTCCTCCCCATCCCACTGGGAGCGCGGAGGGCTGAGTGGCTGCGTGGTGCTTAGTTGCTGGCTGGGGTTAAACCACGCATCCTTTCTTTCCCTAATCCCCCTCACCTTTCTAATATTCTTTCTATACCTACTTTTATTCATTTTCCTGTTTATTAAAAGTTATTTCTTGTCTTTTCTTAGCGCCTTGCTTTTTAGGTTTTTCTCTATATGTTTTCCATTTTATTTCGCTGTTGCTACCTTTATTTTTTTTTTATTTCCTTTATCACTGTTGCTTTTAAAAGTTTCTGTCTACATTTATCCTGTTTGCGGTCTTTGCTTTGTCTACCTTTTTTTTTCAATTATTCTCGTCTTTCCTTAGTGACCTGCTTTTCAGATTTCTTTCTACATCTGTTTTAGTTTGCTGTCCTCTTCCATATTTGTTTCCTTTATTTCCGTAATGCTCGTCGCTCTTTAAATTTTCTTTCTAGTCCTACTGTTTTTCCCTTCCGATGTCTTTATTTCTTCCTTTATGTTTCTTCTGTGCATCACTTTCTAGATTTTCTTTCTAAGTTTCCTTTTCAGTTTGCCGTCGCGAATTTTCAACTTTTCTTTATTTCCTTAATCACCGTTGCTTTGAAAATGTTCTGTCTACTTGTATCCCATTCGCGGTCTTTATTTATCTACCTTTATTTTTAATTTTTCTTTCCTTAGTGCCCTCGCTTTTCAGATTTCTTTCTACATCTCTGTTACAGTTTTGCTGTCCTATTTTGGTAATTTTTTCCTTTATTTCCCTAATGCCTATTGCTTTTAAAATATTCTTTTTATGCCTACTTTATTCCTTTGCTGTTTTTTTTCTAATTCTTTCTTGTCTTTCCTTAGCGCCGTCGCTTTTTTAGATTTTCTTTCTACATCTGCTGTAGTTCGCTGTCCCTCTTTCAGAATTTTTTCCTTCATTTCCCTAATACTCATCGCTTCTTCAAATGTTCTTTCCATGTCTATTCTATTCCCTTTGCTGTTGCTTTTAGAATTATTACTGTTTTTTTCCGTAGTGCCATTGATTTTTAAATTCTCTTTTGTATGTCTCAGTTTTAGTTTCACCATCACTGTTTTTTTCATTTTTCCCTATTTCCTTAATCATCATTGCTTTTAAGATTTCTCTCTGCTTTGTTCCCATTCGCTGTCTTTAGTTCACTGTCTTTAGTTTTTTTGCTTATTTCTTCTCTTTCCTTAGTGCCCTCGGTTTTTAGATTCTCTTTCTACATCTCCATTCTAGTTCACTGCCCCTAGTTGTTTCATTTTTTTCCTCTATTTCCCTACACCCTGTTGCTTTTAAAATTTTCTGTCTAACTTTATCCTCTCATTGTCTCTGTGTTTTAGTTTGCTGTCTCTGTTTTGTAGTTTTTTCCTGTTTTCTCTCTACCCAGTTGCTTTTGAAGTTTTCTTTCTAGGTGTACTTTGATCAAGCTCCCTACCCTTAGTTTTTTAATCGTTTTCAGTCTCTTGTGTACTCCGTTGCTTTTTAAATTTACTTTGTATGTGTCTCTCTCTCTTGGTGACCCTTTCTTTATTGTTTAGGTTTTTCTTGTCTTTCCCAATAGAGGTGGCTTGTTAGTTTTTCTGTGCCTAATTTTATCCCAGCCAATGTGTGTGTTGATAATGCTTTCCTGTCCGTCCTGCAGCCTGCGCTTCGCTTTGCCAATTTTCTTCCTATGTCTCCGTTTATTTAGATCGCTGTCTCTCTCGGTTAATTTTCCCCCTCTTAATCCCTTGGCTTTTAAAAGTGTGTTTCTATAGGTACTGGTAACCTAGTTTGCGGTCCTGTTTTCAGATCTCTGCTGACTGTCCTGCACCTCTTTGCATTTTCAAGTTTCCTTCCATGTTACTTTGATCGAGCTCCCTCCCTATTCTTTAATTCTTTCCTGTCTGTTAGGTACCCCGTCGCTTTTGAAGTTTTCTTTCTCTCCCATCTTTTATCCAGTTTGCTCTCCCTGGGTTTTTTATTTTTTTCCAGTTTCCTTGCCCAATCGCGTTTAAATTTTCTTTGTATGTCTCCATTTCTCTAGTTCCCTGTCCCACTTTTTCCTTTCCTGTGTTTCCTCCAGCCCATCGCTTTTTATTTTCCTTTCCCAATCTCCCTCTACATAGCTCCCTCTAACAAGTTTGTTAATTTCCTGCCTCTCTGTCCTCTTCCCTTTCTATTTCTCACTCTGTCTGTCTTAGGCGCTCTAATTTTTAAGTCTTTCCTGAGGTTTTCGCTTTTTACATTTCTCTTCTATGACTGCCTCTATCTGGCTTCATAGTTCCTTTTTTTTTTTTAAAAGATTTCTTTCTGCTGTGTTCCCCTTGTGTAGTTTTCTCTCTCTCTCCCTCTATCCAGTTCCCTAGTGTCCTGAAACCTGCCCCCCTCTGTGTGTCTGTCCCTCTCTGCTGTCCTCTTGTCCTGCTCGGTCCCTTCCCTCTCTCCCCCCCGCTCCCTGCCCCTCTTCTTATTGCTCCCTCTCTCTGTTCCTGTGGTTCTTGTGCTCCAGCTCCTCCTCCTCCTCCTCACTGCCCTCCATTTCTGTCTCTCTCTCCCCCCACCTTGTGCAGCTCCCTGTCCCTCTCTTGTTCCCAGGATCCCGTGGGCTGGCTCCCTGTCCCAGCCCTCTTCTCTCCCTCCCTCTGTCCTTCCTCCTGCTTTCCTCTCCCCTCTTTTCCCTCTCTCCTCCTGCCTTTGGGCACGGAGCCTTGCAGCCAACTCCCTGCTGGCATTTCTGAGGTGCATGAAGGAACAAACCTTCACTGCCTCCTCTGCCCTCCTGGATGGGTTTTCCAGCTGCTGGGCTCAGGCTCAGTGCTGGGGTTGGCTCCAGGGGAGGGGTGATGTGCTGTGGGGCTGGGGTGATGGCCCCCTGTTCCCAAGGGGCTCCAGCTGGGGCTGGGGCACCCAGGTGGGGCCTGTGAGGTGAGGATGGGGCTGGGCCAAGGTTTGCAAAAGGCTGCAGGTGGGGATGGGCTGGGGCAGCCCAGGGGCAGCCAGGGAGGCTGAGGATGGGGCTGGCCCTGCTGTGCCAAGGGGCTCGAGCTGGGGAGGGGCTGCCTGGGCATGCCTGCTGGGGGAGCTGGCTGAGGACTGAAAGAGAGGGGCTTCCACACACAGGCAGCTGCCTCCAGCAAGGAATGCCTGCTCCCTGCAGCCAGCAAGAGGCCCCGACAGAGCAGAGCGCAACCACCAGCACGCAGCTCCGGGAGCTGGGGGGGCGGGCCGTCCGTCCGTCGGCTGCACGTGGGAGCCGCCGTGCGTCCGGGAAGCCTCGTGGGAGAGGAGCATCGAGGCACCCGCCGCCTGCTGCTGGGTGGGCGAGGGTCGGGCAGCCGGCACTGCGGAGGAGGAAGGGGCAGAGGCAGAGAGAGAAGCCTGCGGGCGGTGAAGGTCTCCTGCGGGTGCCAGGAGCTGCGGTGAGTCGCACCTCCCCTTGCAGGCATCCTGCCGTGCTTCTCCACATCTCTGCCTGCCTCCTTGCCTGTCCTGGCCTCCGGCTCCCTTCCGGGCTGGCCGGCTCCCTGAAGCTTTTTGCTCTGCTGCCCACACTGCCCTGGACCTCGTCGCCTTCCACATTTCCTTTCTGTGCTCTCCCTTTCTGGCTCCCCCCCACCCGCTCTTCTTTCACTCTTCCCGCGCTCTCTTCTGCCCTCTTGCTGGGCAAAATGGCATTTCTAGGTCCCCTCTACCCAGCGCCCGTGGCTGTTCTCAGTGACTGCCTCTGCTCTGCACCCTGTCGCTCTTCCCATGTCCTTTCCCTGGGGCTCTCTGTCCGGCTCCCTCTCCCGATAGCTCACTTCTTACCCTATGGCCAGGACCCGTTGCTTTCTAAATTTCCTCTCTCTGGCTGCAGTTATCCAGTTCCCTGTCTGTGTCTCTTATTTCTTCCTGCCTGTCCTCTGCTTCAGCACTTCTTAAAATTTTTCTTAATTTTCTGCCTCTCTGTTCTTAATCCTTTGCTTTTTAAATTTTCTCACTGTGACAACTTTTATCCAGTTTGCTGTCTTTATTTTTCAGTATTTTCCTGCCTGTCCCTTACGCAGTCGCTTCTAAATGCTCTTTCTGTGTCTACTGTTATGAATCTGCCAATCCCTATTTCTAGTTGCTCTTTGTCGGTCACGTACCCCCTTGCTTTTAAGATTTTTATGTAGTTCCTGTCCCTATTTTCTAGATATTTTTTCCCTTTATTTCCCTAATCGCTGTTGCTTTTGCAGTGTTCTTTCTGTCTACTTTTGTCCTGTTCACTGTGTTTATAGATGTTGTTAATATTTTTCGTCTTCCATTAGTGCCGTCGCTTTTTTCCATTTTCTTTCTACGTCTCTGGTTTTGTTTGCCATGGCTACTGCTTAATTTTTTCAGTTTATTTCCGTAATCGTCATTGCTTTTTAGATTTTCTACTTTTATCCTGTTCGCTGTCTTTATTTGCCTGTCTTGTCTTTTACTTCTTTTCTGTCTTTCCTTAGTGCTGGCACTTTTTAAAGTTTCTTTCTACATCTCCGTTTTTGTTTGCTGTCCATGGGTTTTTTCCTCCCTTTATTTCCTTCATCCCCCTCGCTTTTTAAAAGTTGTTTCTTTGCCTGCTTTTTTCCCCTTTGCTGGCTGTTTTTTACTTATTTGTTCTCTTGCTTCTTTCCCATCACTTCTTAGATTTTCTTTCTATGTCTTTGGTTTTGTTCACTGTCCCTATGTTTTCATTTTCCCCCTGATTTTCCTAAAACTCCTCGCTTGTTTCATTCTCTTTCTATGCCTGATTTTATTCCATTTGCTGTTTTTAAGAATTAGTTCTTGTTTTCCTTAGTGCCCTTGGTTTTTAGATTTTCTATCTACGTCTGTGTTAGTTCGCTCTCCCTATTTTTTTAAACTTTTCCCTTTATTTCCCTAATCCCTGTCACTTTTAACATTTTCCAAGTTTATCCCGTTAGCTGTCTTCATTTGGTTGCCTTTAGGTTTTAATTATTTCTTCTCTTTCCTTAGTGCCTCGCTTTCTAAATTTTCTTTCTACGTCTCCGTTTCTGTTCGCTGTCCCTGTATTTTAATTTTTCCCTTTATTTCCCTAATCCCCCTCACTTTTTATATGTTCTTTCTATGCCTGCTTTTATTTCCTTTGCTATTTTTTAAGAATTCTTTCTAGTCTTTCCTTAGTGCTGTCACTTTTTACATTTTCTTTCTACTTTTCTGTTTTATTTTGCTGGGGCTATTTCAGCCTTTTTTTTTTTTTTTTTTTTTTTTTTTCCCGAATGCTCGCTGGTTTTTAAATGTTTCTTTCTGTGGCTCCTTTAATTCCCTTCGCTGTTATTTTTTAATTCTTTCTTGTCATTCCTTCGCTCCCTCACTTTTTAAAAATGTTCTTTCTATGTCTCTGTTTTCGTTTGCTGTCCATATATTTTAAATTTTTTCCCTTTTTTCCCCCTAAAACTCCTTGCTTTTAAAATGTTCTTTCTATGCCTACTTTTATTCCCTTGGCTGGTTTTTAGAAATTATTTCTTGTCTTTCCTTAGAGCCCTTACTTTTTTAAGTTTTCCTTATCCATCTCTGTTTTAGTGTGCTGTTGCTACTTTAAATTTTTGTCTTATTTCCTTAATCGCCGTTGCTTTGAAAATGATCTGTCTGCTTTTATCCCATTCGTGGTCTTTATTTGTCTACCTCTATTTTTCAATTATTTTTTCTCTTTCCTTAGTGCCCTCGCTTTTTAGATTTTCTTTCTACATCTCCATTTTAGTTTGCTGCCCTTATTTTGCAATTTTTTCCTTTACGTCCCTAAGACTCTTCGCTTTTTTAAAATTTCTTTCTATGCCTACTTTTATTGCCTTTGCTGTTTTTTTCTCATTCTTTCTTGTCTTTCCGTAGTGTCCTTGGTCTTTCAATTTTCTTTCTACATCAGTTTTACTTTGCAGTCCTCATTGCATTTTTTTTTCCCTTTCTTTCCCTAATGCCTATTGCTTTTTCACTGTTCTTTCTATACCTACTTTTTTCCCTTCCACGTCTTTATTTTTAATTAGGCCTTGTCTTTCCTTAGTGCCTTTGCTTTTTGGACTTTCTTTCTGTGTCTCCCGTTTAGTTGGCCATTGCTATTTCATCTTTTTTTCCTTATTTCCTTAATCAGTGGTTGTTTTTTTAATTTTCTCTCTCCTTTTATCCCTTTGGCTGTCTTGATATCACGGTCTTTATTTTTTAATAATTCTCCTTCCTTAGTGCTGTCGCTACTTAGATTTTCTTTCTACATGTGTTGTAGTTCACTGTCCCCCTCTCCTAATTTTTTCCTTCATTTCCCTAATACTTATCGCTTCTCAAATCTTCTTTCCATGCCTACTTTTATGTCCTTTGCTGTTGTTTTGGAATTAGTACTGGTTTTTCCTTAGTGCCATCGCTTTTAAGTTCTCTTTCTGCATCTCTGTTTTAGTTCACCGTCACTGTTTTTTAATTTTTCCCCTGTTTCCTTAATCATCGTTGCTTTTGAGATTTTTCTCTCTGCTTTTATCCCGTTCGCTGCCTTCAGTTCACTGCCTTTAGTCTGTCGATTGATTTCTTGTCTTGCCTCAGTCCCCTCGCTTTTCAAGTGTTCTTTCTCCATCTCTTTTGGTTTGCTGTCCCTATATTTTAAATTTTCCCTTTCTTTCCCTAGAACTCCTCGCCTTGTTTAATTTTCTTCTACGCCTGCTTGTATTCCAGTTGCTGTTTGTAAGAATTCTTTCTTGTCTTTCCTTGGTGCCCTCGCTTTTTAAATTTTCTTTCTACCTCTCCGTTTTTGTTCGCTGTCCCTATTTTTTTCCCCTTTATTTTCTTAATCCCCTTGCTTTTTAAAAGTTGTTTCTTTGCCTGGTTGTTTTCCCCCGTCGCTGGCTCTTTAAAATTATTTGTTCTCTTGCTTCTTTGCCATCACTTTTTAGATTTTCCTTCTACATCTCCGTTTTAGTTCTCTGTCATTCGTTTTTAATTTTCTCCTTAGTTCCTTAATCACCATTGCTTTTAAATTTTCTGTCGGCTTTTATCCCGTTCGCTGTCTCTGTATCAGTGTGTATTTTAAAAATAATTTCTTTCCGTAGTGTCCTTGGGTTTAAATTTTCTTTCTACATCGGTTATAGTTTGCTGTCCCTATTTCCTAAGTTTTTCCAATATTTCTCTAATGCCTATTGCTTTTTGAATGTTCTTTCTATGCTTACTCTTTTAGCTGCCATCTCTTTATTTTTCATGATTTTCTTGTCTTTCCTTAGCGCCTCGCTTTTTAGATCTCCGTCTCCGTTTTCATTCGCTGTCCCTATATTTTACTTTTCCCCTTCGTTTCCCTAATCCCCTTCACTTTTTAAATGTTCTTTCTCTGCCTACTTTGATTCCCTCTGTTGTTTGTGTAGAAGTATTGCTTGTCTTTCCTTAGTGCTGTCGCTTTTTAGATTGTCCTTCTCTGTCTCTGTTATAGTCTGCCGTCCCTATTCCATAACTCTTTCCTTTATTTCCCTAACGCCTATTGCTTTTTAAATATTCCTTCTCTGCCTACTTTTATGCCCTTTGCTGGTTCTTTCTAATTCTTTCTTGTCTTTCCTCAGTGCCCTTGCTTTTTAAATTTTCCTTCCACTTCTTCGTTCTAGTTTACTGTCGCTATTTGATTTTATTTTTACTGATTCTTTAATCCCTGTTGCTTTTAAAATTTGCTGTCCCTATTTTTGAATTTTTTTTCCTGCCTGTCCCTTACCACATCACTTTTCAAATTCTCTTTCTCTGTCTGCTTCTATGAATCTGCCAATCCCCATTTTTATTGATCTTTGTTGGTAGTGGACCCGGTGGCTTCAAAATTGTTAGTTAGTTCGCTCTCCCTATTTTTAATGTTTTTTCTCCTTTATTTCCCGAATCGCTGTTGCTGTTGAAATGTTCGTTCTGTCTACTTTTCTCCTGTTTGCTGTGTGTGTGTTCAGATTTTTTCTTCTTTCATTAAGGCCATCGCTTTTTATCTTTTCTTTCAACAGCTCCATTTTAATTCGCTCTTCATATTTTTAAAATGGTTTTTGCTTTACTTCCGTGATCCTTGTTGCTTTTTAAGTATTCTTTCCGTGTACCTCCTTCCTGTTCGCTGTCTTTAATTATTTCTTCTCTGTCCTTAGTGCCGTCGCCGTTTAAATTTTCTGTCTGTGTCTGCGTTTTAGTTTGCTGTCGCTCTGTTTTACTTCTTTCCTCGCATAATCCCTTGGCTTTTAAAATTGTCTACTTTCGTCTCTTTTGCTGGTCTTTATTTTTTAATTATTTTTTCTTGTTTTTCCTTAGTGCCCTCGCTTTTCAAATTTTCTTTCTGCCTGCGTTTTAATTCGCGGTGGCTATTTCTTATTTTTTTCCTTATTTCCTTAATCGCCACTTGCTTTGAAAAATTTCTGCCTCCTTTTATCCCGTTTGCTGTCTTTATTTTTAATGATTTGTTCTTTGTTTTCCTTAGTACCATCACTTTTTAAAGGTTGTTTTCTGCTTCTCCTTTTTAGTGCAGTGTCGCTATTATTTAATATTTCCCCTTATTTCCCTAATGCCTATCGCATTTTAAATATTCTTGCTATGCCTACTTTTATTCCCTTGGCTGTCTTTCTTTTAATTATTTCTTGTCTTTCCTTAGTGCCATTGCTCTTTAAATTTTCTGTCTAGGTCTCTGGTTTAGTTCACTGTTCCTATTTTTTGTTTTCTTCCTTTATCTCCCTAATCCTCTCACTTCCTAAATTTTTTATTTTCATTCCCATTCACTGTCTTTATTTTGCTGTCTTTTCTTTTAGTTATTTCTTTTCTTCCTTAGTGCCATTGGTTTTTTAAATTTTTTCTCCATTGCTTTTAGTGTGCTGTCCGTATTTCATTTTTTCCCCCTTTTATTTCCATAATCCTCTCTGCTCTCTTTTCTTTTAATTCTTTCTTGTGTTTCCTTAGTGCCCTCACTTTTTAAAATTTTCGTTCTACATCTCTGTTTTAGTTCGCTGTGCTATTTCTTATTTTTTTCCTTATGTCCATAATCCCCGTTGCTTTTAAAATCTTCTGCATACTTTTATCCCATTCGCTGTTTTTATTTTTTAATTATTTCTTGTCTTTCCTTAATCCCTGTCACTTTATAAATCTTTTCTTCTTTCGACATTTATCCCGCTTGCTGGTTTATTTGCCTCATCATTTCTTGTCTTTCCTTAGCGCCTCGGTTTTAAAATTTTCTTTCTGTGTCTTAATTTTCGTTTGCTGTCAATATTGTTTAATTCTTTCCTCTCTTAATCCCTTGCCTTTTAAAATGCTGCTTCTCTGTCTCCTTTCATCTAGTTTGCTCTCCCTATTTGTAGTTCTTTCCTGTCTGTGCTGTACCCCATTGCTTTTGACATTTTCCTTCTATGCCTACTTTTGTCCAGCTCCCTGCCTTTTAATTCTTTCCTGCCTGTCATGTACCCCGTCGCTTTAAAAATTTACTTTGTATGTCTCTGTTTTAGTTTGTGGTCCCTGTTTTAAATTTTTTTTCCTTTACTTCTCCTAGTCCTTGTTTCTTCAAAATGTTCTATGTCTACTTTTGTCCTGTTCCGAGTCTTTAGCTTTGAATTATTTGTTGTCCTTCCTTAGTGCCGCATTTCTTAAAATTTGATTTCTGTGTCTCAGTTCTAGTTCACTGTCCCTATTTTTTAACCGTTTCATCTCTTCATCCCTTGGCTTTTAAAATTCTGTTTCTATGTCTACTTGTGTCTCCTTTGGTGTCCCTATTTTCAATTTTTTCCTGTCTGTCCCGTACCTCATTGCTTTTTAAATTTTCTTTCCAGGACCACTTTTATGGCCTATCCTTATCTTTAAATTCTTTCCTGTCTGTTGTTTCGCACGTTGCTTTTAAATTTTCTTTCTGTGTCTGCTTTTATCCAGTTCACTGTCTTTATTTTTTATTGTTTCTGGCATTTCCTTAGTGCCCTTGCTTTTTAAATTTTTCGTCTATGTCTTTGTGTATTTAGTTCACTGTCCCTGTTTTTTTTTGAATTCTTTCCTCTCTTAAGCCCTTCGATTTTCAAAATTTTTTATGCCTGCTGTTATCTCGTTTCCTGTCTCTATTTTTCACTCTTTTCCTCTCTTAATCTCCATCGCTTTTAAAATTTACTTTCTATGTTTCTGTTTTAGATTGCTGTCCTTATTTTTAAAGTTTTTTCCCTTTATTTCCCTAATCCCTCTCACTTTTAATATTTTCTGTGTCTCCTTTTATCCCGGTCACTGTCTGTATTTTTTCATTTTTTTTTCTTGTCTGCCCTTTACACCTTTGCTTTTTAAATTTTCTTTCTATATCTGCATTTTAGTTCACTGTCCTTATTTTTCAATTGTTTTCCTTTTTTTCCTTAATCCTTTTTAAAAATTATTTTTCTCTATCTACTTTTATCCAGTTCACTACCTTTATTTTTTTTATTGCATTCTAGTCTGTGTTGTACCCCGTCACTTTTAAATTTTGTTTCTATGTCTTTGTTTATTTAGTTTGCTCTTCCTCTTGTTTTTTCCCCGTTATTTCCTTAATCTTGTTGCTTTTTAATTTTTCTTTCGATGTCTGCTTTTATCTAGTTCCCGTCCCTATTTTGGAATTCTTTCTTGTCCGTTGGGTACTCTCTCAATTTTTCAATTTTCTTTATGGCTCCATTTATTTAGTTTGTTGTCACGATTTTTTAAAATTTTTTTCCTCCCTTCATGCCTTCATTTTTAAATTTTTTTATGCCTACCTTTGTCTAGTTTTCTGTCCCTGTTTTTTAATTTTTCTCCTCTGCCTTGTACCTTTTGCTTTTTCAATTTTCTTTCTATGTTAGCTTTTAGCAAGCTGTCTAGCCCTCTTCTTTAATTCTTTCTTGTTTGTCACATACCCTGTTGCTTTTTAAGTTTTCTTTGTGTCTGTCTTTTTTTTGCTCTCCTCTCGGCTCATCCTGAGGCTTTAGAGGGTCTCCTCAGCATGCTTTTCTCTCTGGAGTGTAATTTGTACCCTCAGAGACAACTCTTCCACAGGCCATCCTTTTGCCCCACAGCACTCTTACCTTCCCTTGGCCATGTCGGATGCTTCCTTTCGGTCCCCGGAGGACATCTGGACTCTGTTCAGATCCTTCCCGACTACCTCATTGTGTCAGCAATCCTTTGTTTGTCTCTATGTCCACGGTCCCCCCCGACCCCCAGAGCCCTCTCGTTCCATCACGACGCCTCCGAGACTGTCCTCGTGCCCCACGGCACCCTCCCAGCTCTGCAGCCCTCTTTGTATCTCTCTTACTCAGACAGAACCCTTCCTCAGCCTTGCTCTGGGCCCCAGAGCTCTCTTACCTTATTCACTGCCATCTGGGATGTCTCCATTGAGCCGCTCATCCCCTGAGGACATCTGTACGTTGCTGGGACACCTTCTTGAGTTTTGCATTGTGTCCCAGAACCTTCTTCTGTCTCTCTTACCCTTCTCTCCTGCCATCACCATGCCTCCCGAGGCCATCCTTGTGCCCCACATCCCTCTCTTGGCTCTGTAGCGCACTTTGCGCCCTTCTGCCTCCCTCAGAACCTTTCCTGATGCCATCTTTCATCTCCAGGACACTCTTGTTGTCCTCTGTGCTAGCTCGGATACCTCTGTTCAGTCTCTGGTCCCCTGAGGACATCTGTAGTCTCTTCAAATCCCCTCTTGACTTCTTCGTCATCTCCTTGAGCCTTCTTCTGCCTGTCCCTCTCAGAACCCCTCTGCTACTATCACGAAGCCTCCCAAGGTCTTAGCTGTTCCCTGCAGCAGGCTTTTAGCTCTGTAAGCCCCTTTGGACTCGTTGGTTGCAATCGCGCCTCTCCTAACGCCTCCGTTCCAAAAAAGAGCATTCTTTTTCTTCCCTTTTTCAACTAGGATGCCTCCCAAGACCTTCCTTGTGCTCCACAGCATTTTGGTGGCACTTTGCCTCCCTTTCAACCTCTCTTATCCCTCCCAGCCTTTCATGACCCTCTGCTCCCAGTCACCGTGCCTCCTCAGATGCCTTCTTTGTGTACCGCAGCCCTGTTTGAGCTCTGTAGCGGACTTTGATCTCGCTCGTTCCCTCAGAAACCTGTCCTCGGGTTGGTTTGTGCCTCAGAGCGCTCTTATCATCCCCTCTGCCATCTAGGGTGCCTCCATTTGGTCCCCGGCCTCCCAACGACATCTGTACTCTGCTCAGATGCCCCCCAGACTTCCTCCTTGTGTCCTGAGCCTTCCTTGGTGTCTTTGGCCTGATTGAGACCCCTCTAATGCTGTCACGATGCCTATCGATGCCTTCGAGGCTGCCCTTAGCACACTTTTAGCTTTGTAGCGGGCCTCACATCCCCTTGTTCCCTCAGAGGGCTTCCTGAGTCCATAGCTGTGACCCAGCCCAGTCATTCTGTCCTCTCTTCCCTCTAGCATGCCTCTATTCGTTCCCTGGCCCTCCGATGACATGTTTACTCGGTTCAGGTCCCCTCTCGATTTAATCGCCCCATCCCTAATCCTTTTTCTGTCTCTCCGGCTCCCTCAGGACACTTCTTCTCCCGGTCACAATGCCTCCCGAGACATTCCTCGTGCTCCACATCCATCTTGTGGCACTGTAGGTGGGGCCATCATTGACCACAGAACACTCATTTGTTCTCTATGCTATCGAGGATTCCTTTGTTCAGTCCCAGCCACTCGAGACCGTGTGTACTCTGCTCAGATGATCACCCGAGTTCCTCCTTGTCGTCCCCAAGCCTTCTTTTGTCCGTCAGCCCCTCCACAACCCTCTCCTCACAGTCACGACACCTCCCGAGACCTTCCTCCATCTCCACAGCACCTTGTAGCACTTCAGCTCCCTTTCTATCTCTCTTGGTCCATCAGAGCCTCCCTTCTCTCTTTGCTATGCAGCACTCTTTATCTTTCTCTCTGCCATCGAGGGGGTCTCCGTTCGGTTCCTCTCTCACTCAGTTCATCTCTAGTTTGCCTAGATGCCCTCCTGAGACTCCAAGGCCCTCGCTCGGTCTCCAAGCCTTCTTTTCTTACCCTGTCCCTCTGAATTGCTCTGCTCTCTAGAACAATGTCTTCCGAGTCCTTTCTCGTGCTCCACAGCACTCTTGCAGCACTTGAGCTCTCTTCTATTTTTTTGGTGCTCTCAGAGTGCTCTTATCTTGCTCTTTGCCTTTAGGATGCCTTCATCAGGCCCGGCCCCCTGACAACATCTGTACTTTGTCGAAATCCCTTCAGAGTTCCTCATTGTTATCTCTGAGGCTTCTTTGGTCTCTCAGGCCCCCCCGGGACTCCTCCGCTCCCTTTGCCGAGCTCTCACGAGACATCCCCTACGCCCTAGAGCCCCGTTTTAGCTCGGGAGGGCACTCTGCACCCCTCTTTTCCTCACAACCCTTCCTGAGTCCGCATCTGTTACCCCAGTCAGTCTCGCTGTCCTCTCGTCCGTTTGGTGTGCCTCCATTCGGTCCCCGGTCCCCTGAGGACATATGAGCCCTTCATCTATTTCTCGACACATCTCCTGTGGTGTTTTTTCTTGTGCTTTGCAATTTCTTTTGTTCTAGCTACTTAGGTGTTAATTAGGCTGCTTCATACAGTGTCTGGTAAGTTTCCTGTATTTCCATGGGGTTTTGGTGGCTTCTCTCCTTCAGGAGTCATCTCGTTCTGTTAAGGGAGTCAGTCGGAGAGACCGTCAAGGTGGCTCTGAACAGGCAGCGATTTACAGTAAATAATGTGCTTTGCAACCAGAGATATTTTGGAGAAGGGATTCGTAGGGGATCTAGTTCTGCTCTGTCATTCAGTCCTATCCAGAAGGCAGTTCTGGCAGAAGTTAGGTAGTCTGCACGGTCTTGCTAGAAATGAAGCGAAACCCCATAGTGTTGTGGCGTTTTTGTAGGCAGCTAAAGCACGTGATTGTTGATGACACTACTGTTATTGCTTTTAACGAACTGCTTTCCTCCGTGGCTTAGTAGGACGTCTACCTTCTTCTATCTACGCCCCAGAAAACCTGAGGTTCATTCCCTACCCGGTCACGGTGCTGGTGCCATAGCTGTAGTTGCAGTAGAAGAGCAGGTATGGTCGTTTCCAGTGAGGGTCGCTTGCTCTGCTCAGCGCTTTGCACGCTGTAAGCTCCAGGCAGAGGAGAAAACTCCCTGCTGCTCCTCTAGGCCGCCTTTATGCCTTGTGGTGGTTGGCCCCTCCCCTTTCCCAGGGGATTGTGGGAAGGGGGGTGGGCGGGGCCCGGGGGAGAGGAGCCGCAGCCTCTGCTGAGGGAGCTCATGGTGCTGGTGGGCTTCTGTGGTGCCAGTGCTCTGTGTGCTGCTCTGCTGTCAGCTGAGGGCAGCTTTGGAGGTGTCTGAGCTCTGTGGGCAGATGTGTTTTGGCATTGAGGGAAGCGGAGGTGTCTGTTTGAGCTGGTAAGAGCTTCCGGGCCAGTCGAGGTTCAGCAGCGTGTAGTAGAAAGTGCGCTTGTAGGCAGCTGTTTTGTTTTTATTAGGTCAGTAATTTTGTATTGCGTGTCCAGGGGTGGCCAGGTGGTTTAAGAGTGTGCTTTTTTCTTCTAGGTGCATTGCGTTTTCCTGGACTTGCTGACTTCCTTGAAGATGGAACCCTGTTTTTTCAGCAGTTTTGCTGAGTAAGTTGCCGATGTAATCTCTCTTAACAGGGCTGCTGGTGAGATTGTCTAGCAGGGGTTAGGGTGAGCATGTTGTGTGCATCTGTCTGTGGAGTTTTAGTTTCTCGAGGAAGCGGCAGGGCCATGAAGCATGGTGTCTTTCAGGGTATGGGACAGCTCATCGCCTTTCCCGATCGCTCGGAATGCAGGGCACGGCTGAGAAGAGCAGCTCCTGAGGAGCGGCTGATGCGGGGGGTTCAGGGGTGCGAGTACAGGGCAGGAGCTGTCAGGAAGGACCAGTGTTCCTTCCCTGTCAGTTCAGTGGAAGAGAAGGGGTTTCTAGAGTTTTGGGACTGGGGGGCTGGGAAAGGGAGGAGGGTTCCTCAGCCTTCCTCAGGCTGGTTTTGCCGTTGGATTTGGGTGTCGATGAGGCCTGTTCTGTTTTAGTCTCTCCGCAGCTGACGGGAGGTGCGACGAAGTCAGGAGAGACGCAGCGTAAACCACCCGGGCCTCCGTATGGCAGTCTGCAGGGCTGGATGTCAGGTGAGTCTCGTCTCGTAAAGCATTAGGTACCTTAAAATAGACCCTCTGGAACTGTGAGGTCTCCACTTCTCCGTGCCTTTTCCTTACTTCATTCCCGGAGTTAATTTGTGCATCCATGCCTTCACCGTCCATCGGGATGTGGCAGTCATTGTTCCTTAGAGGCATTGGCTGGGCACTTAGTTCCAGCGTGGGTTTGTGTCACCGTCTTCCGTGGAATTTCTGGCTGAAGAGGATGTGTATTATGTGTGCCGGTAACAATCCGCAGCCGGGGGTCTGTCTTTTATCGCAGTCCCGGGCACGCAAGCTTTTTCTATTATTCCAGTTTTGCTTTTTTCCTGAAGTGTCCAGTGAGGTTTGCTGTCGTGTCAGTGCTGGCAGGTATGTTCTCTTGTTGTTGTTTCTCTAGTGTGTTTTTAGCACCAGCTTGTGTAGTGGTAAGGTGTCCGCTTGGGATCCTTGAGTCACCACGTCACGCCATCGTGGTTTCTGCATTGCCCGGCCGCCGCTGTAATTCCCTGAGGGGCTTTGTAGGTAAGCGGGCTCGAGGGTCTCGCGCTGTTCGTGCAGCGGACCTCGTTCTCGTGGCTTCACGGGTCAGGCAGTGCGGGTTGCAGCATGGTAGGGTGTTCTGTCTTTCTGAGCTTTCTAGGTTTTTCAGGTTGTCTGTTTGTCGGTTATGATTTTATTTTTGGCAGGATGTCTTTTCTTGATGGCTGTAGCTACGGTCAGGTCTTGTTTTGCCATGGAAGTCGCTGTGGCTGTCTTTGCTCTTTTTGCCAGCGATCCTCAGCAGGGTTTTGCCCTGACGGGAGCGGCAGTGCGGACGATGGGGTGTGGGTCAGTTCTGCAGAGTGGAGGATGCGTTGTGGGTTATTGCAGGTGAGTTATCCGCCGTGGGTTATGCCAGGTGGAGCCCCTGGTGTCGGTCATCCTAGGCCTGTGTGCCCCTGCACGTTTCTACGAACACGCCTTCCTCTGCCTGTCCCCCCTGTCCCTGCTTCCCCCTCCCAAGGGTCCCTGGCCCCCATGGGAGTTTTCCCCCCGCCCTGGGGAGTTTTCCCCGCCTGTTCTCTGTGTCCCTCGTCCTGTCCCCCCACATCCTGTCCCATGTTCCTCCCCTCCCCCCAGGGGATTTCCCCTCCTCTCCTTTGTCCCTCCGGCTGGGAGGTTTCTGCCTTCTGTCCTGTGGGTCCTGCGGGGTGGCCCCTCCCCCCTTGGGGCGGGTCCCGTGGGTGGCCCCTCCCCCCCGGGGCGGGTCCCGCGTGGGTGGCCCCTCCCCCCTTGGGTCCGTGGGGGCCCCTCCCCCTCCCCCCCCCCTTGGGGCGGGTCCCGCGTGGGTGGCCCCTCCCCCCCTTGGGGCGGGTCCCGCGTGGGTGGCCCCTCCCCCCTCCCCCCTTGGGGGGGTCCCGCGTGGGTGGCCCCTCCCCCCCTTGGGGGGGTCCCGCGTGGGTGGCCCTCCCCCCGGGGCGGTCCCGCGTGGGTGGCCCCTCCCCTCCCCCCCTTGGGGCGGGTCCGCGTGGGTGGCCCCTCCCCCCCCCCCTTGGGGCGGGTCCCGCGTGGGTGGCCCTCCCCCCCCCCCTGGGGCGGGTCCCGCGTGGGTGGCCCCTCCCCCCCCCCCTGGGGCGGGTCCCGCGTGGGTGGCCCCTCCCCTCCCGGGCGGGTCCCGCGTGGGTGGCCCTCCCCCTTGGGGGGGTCCTGCGTGGGTGGCCCCTCACTCCCCCGGGGCGGGTCCCATGTGGGTGGTCCCTCATTCCCTCCCCCCCTTGGGGCGGGTCCCGCGTGGGTGGCCCCTCCCCCCCTTGGGGCGGGTCCCGCGTGGGTGGCCCCTCCCCCCTCCGGGCGGGTCCCGCGTGGGTGGCCCTCCCCCTCCCCCCCGGGCGGGTCCCGCGTGGGTGGCCCCTCCCCCTCCCCCCCTTGGGCGGGTCCCGCGTGGGTGGCCCCTCCCCCCTTGGGCGGGTCCCGCGTGGGTGGCCCCTCCCCCTCCGGGGCGGGTCCCGCGTGGGTGGCCCCTCCCCCCCTCCGGGCGGGTCCCGCGTGGGTGGCCCTCCCCCCTCCGGGCGGGTCCCGCGTGGGTGGCCCTCCCCCTCTCCGGGCGGGTCCCGCGTGGGTGGCCCTCCCCTCCCGGCGGGTCCCGCGTGGGTGCCCCTCCCCTCTCCGGGCGGGTCCCGCGTGGGTGGCCCTCCCCTCCGGGCGGGTCCCGCGTGGGTGGCCCCTCCCCCTTCCGGGCGGGTCCCGCGTGGGTGGCCCCTCCCCCTCTCCGGGCGGGTCCCGCGTGGGTGGCCCCTCCCCCTCTCCGGGCGGGTCCGCGTGGGTGGCCCCTCCCCCTCCCGGGCGGGTCCCGCGTGGGTGGCCCCTCCCCCCTCGGGCGGGTCCCGCGTGGGTGGCCCCTCCCCCTCTCCGGGCGGGTCCCGCGTGGGTGGCCCTCCCTCCCCCCATTGGGGCGGGTCCCGCGTGGGTGGCCCCTCCCCCCTTGGGGCGGGTCCCGTGTGGGTGGTCCCTCCCCCCCCGGGGCGGGTCCGCGTGGGTGGCCCCACCCCCCGGTCCCCCTTGGGGTGGGTCCCGTGTGGGTGGTCCTCCCCTCATCCCCCCCGGGATATTGCCAAGTCTCTCTCCATGATAGTTGAAGAGTCACGGCAGTCAGGTGAAGTCCGTGGGGACTGGAGAAAGGGAAACATTGCAGTCCTCTTTAAAAAGGGCAGAAAGGAGGACCCTGGGCACCACCGACCTGTCAGCCTCACCTCTGTGCTTGGGAAGACCATGGAACAGCTCCTCCTAGAAGCTCTGCGAAGGCGCGTGGAGGACAGGGAGGTGATTCGAGACAGCCAGCATGGCGTCACCCGGGGCAAGTCCTGCCTGACCAACCTAGTGGTCTTGTGTGATGAGTGACTACACCAGTGGACAAGGGAAGAGCTACGGCTGTTATCTCTCTGGGCTTCTGTGAGGCCTTTGACATGGTGTCCCCCGTCCCCATCCCTAACATCCTTTCCTCGAAGTTGCAGAGAGATGGAGTTGATGGAGGACTGTTTTTTTCTTTCTCCACCTCTTTGTCCTGATCTTTTCTTTCTCTCTTTTCCCTCTCAATCGC
>NW_026113993.1:0-17231 GCF_018139145.2 Gymnogyps californianus | reverse complement strand
GCAGAGGGACGCTTACTTCTAATAGCTGAGCTATCGGTCCGTGCAGGTGGGAGGCAGAACTTATCCTCAAATCGCTGGAACTCTTGGGACCATTTCTCAGCGAGTAGGTCTGGCGGTTTCTCCACAGCCGAGACGAGGGAGGAAGTGAGACTTTCTTTGTATTGCCGGAGTCGGTGAGCCAATTCATCCAGCGTTGGTCCCTCTTCATCTTTCCAGTCCATTACTGCCAGTGAGTTGGCACAGGACGATGGCGTGCTCCGTGTAAACTTCCGCCACATGGGTCATGTGCAGTGGACTTCATCTGGATCCGTCGGTAACCGCGCATCATCTGGGTCATAATAAGCCATCTCCCGCACGGCTAATTCCCTCAGGTACTGGATACCTCTCTCCATGGTAGTTCACTTGCTTGGATGACATGCAACATCTTCCCTGAAGGGACACCTTGCCCTCATGCCTGACTGAAGTCGCTTCCAGAGGCTGAGGGCTTGTGTCTTTTTTCCAATCGCTTTGTCAACACCCCCTTCCCTAGACAAGGATTGCGGCTGCTTGGCTTCCCTGCCCTCTAATTCCAAGCTACTGGCCCCGTTATTCCAGCGTCAGAGCAACCAGGTGATAATGTGCTCGCCTGGACGACGGCTGAAGTCTTTTTGCATATCTCGCAGCTCACTCGAGAATAGGGATCGGGTGATTCTCTCCGGTTCTGCCTCTTCCTCCTGTTCTCGTGATGACCCTCGTTCACCTTCACCCTTCGCTAAGCGAGCTCTCTTTTTTGAGTATTTCTTCTTTGTACAGGGGCGACCGATACCTGCATGCGTTTGTTCTCTGGTTCAGCTGCAGTGCCCATCGCCGGGGTCGGAGTGGCAATGCCTGTCATTTTGCTGTCAGATCCAGAGACCTTCTCTTCCCCTTGAGGGTACTGAATAGTGTTGAACAGGGCTCGGTAGGCACGGGCCAGGCCCCAGCACATTGCAGTGATTTGCGTCTCCCTGGAACTGTCGGGGTGACAGCATACTTCTTCCAAGTGTTCTACTAGTTTTTCAGGATTCTGCACTTGTTCAAGGGTGAAGTTCCAAAACACTGGGGGTGCCCACCGTCCTAGGCATTTGCCCATGCTACCCCACGCACCCTGCCACTCATAACTCTCCAGCCTTGGGGCAGATCTCTGGGTGATCCTCTTAAAGAGTTGTTTAACGCTGAACAAGACCTGAACCACATTCAGCAACATGCCAGTTCCTAGCAATAGGACCAGGTTAGTTTCAACATTCCAAGGATCTTCCAAAGTTTCCAAATTCTCAAACACTACTGTAACTAGGCTGGAGGAGGAGGGGAAGGTGAAGGAAGGTGTCTCCCCCATAGATTGGCTCTCCGAGGCAAAGAGGTAAAGGGTGTAATTATTAATAGTTTCTCCTAGATAGCTCCCGAAGTACGGCGATAACGGCAACGCTGACTACTAATACCGGATTAGTCCCACAACCAATAATTTTATCGTACCGTAAACCAGCGTTACATTGTACAGCGAAGCGAAAACCTTAATCCACCTCACCTTATGGGTGCTAAGCAGCAGCACAGGGACTATATACGGCAAGCGACGTGAAACATAACACAACTCGAAGAACGAACGCCGCAACTCCAAGAGGCAATAAACCAACATTGTGACCAGCGACTACTAAGCTAATACAACGAATGCTTATAACAACTTTGTTTTAACATGCTCTGGCCAGATCTGTCATTATCTCAACCCTTCAGGCCCCACGTTGGGCACCAAAAAGGACTGTCGTGGTTTACCCTAGCCAGCAACTAAGCACCATGCAGACGCTCCCCCCTCCCAGTGGGATGGGGAGGAGAATGGAAAAAAATAAAACTTATGGGTTGAGATAAGAACAGTTTAATAACTAGAGTAAAATAAAATATAATAAGAAGAATAATAAAAACATTATACTAATTGTAACGAAAAGGAATAAAACAAAAAAGAGAGAGAAATAAAACCCAAGAAAAAGACAAGTGAGGCACAATGCAATTGCTCACTACCCGCTGACCCATGCCAGAGCCGTGATCCGCCCCTCCCGGCCAGCTCCCCCCAGTTTATATACTGGGCATGACGTTCCATGGCATGGAATACCCCTTGGGCTGCTTCGGGTCAGCTGCCCTGGCCATGCTCCCTCCCAGCTCCTTGCACACCTCCTTGCTGGCAGAGCATGGGAAACTGAAACATCCTTCACTTAGGATAAGCGCTACTTAGCACCAACTAAACCATCAGCGTGTTATCAACATCATTCTCACGCTAAATCCAAAACACAGCACTGTACCCGCTACTGAGAAGACAATTAACTCTGTCCCAGCCGAAACCAGGACGCTGGGTAAAGGGCAAGCAGGAAAAAAAATTAAAACTGGGGAAAGAAGAGTGGATAAAAGTTGACATAGCAAGAAAATTTAAAAAGCAAAGGCTTTAAGGAAAGACAAGAAAGAATTTTAAAAGTAAGGGTAGGGTGACAGAGAGAGACCTAGGAAGAAAGTGATAAAAGCAGAGGCATTAAGGAAAGACAAGAAAAAGTTACCAAATGAGAATAGGGAGAAAAATACAGAGAGACACAGGAAGAAAATTTCAAAAGCAACGGGGTACAGGACAGGCAAGCAACACAGACAGACAGACGGTGATTTGGTTAAAGTGGACACAAAAAGAAAATTGTAAAAGTGACGGGCTACAGGAGAGACAGGAAAACATAAAAAATAGGGACAGCAACGTGGAGAAACTTTGACCCAGAAAGAGAATTTAAAATGCGTCAGCTTTGGGGAAAGACAAGAATAAATTAAAAAACAGTAATGGGGAAAAAGTAGAGACACACGTAAAAGCGCATTTAAAAAGCAACGGGGTAGACGACACAGGAAAGCAAGAATACGGACAGGGAGCTTGATAAAAGTAGGCATAGAAAGAAAATTGAAGAAGTGACAGGGTACAGGGCAGACGGGAGAGAATTAGAGAATACAGACAGTGAACTGGATAAAAGTAGCCATAGAAACAAAACTTAGAATTGACGGAGTCTAGCATAGACAGGAAAAAATTAAAAAAGAAGGACAGGAAACTAAACAAACGGAGACATAGCAAGAAAATGTTTAAAGCGACTGGGTACAGGACAGAGAAGGAGGACTTCAAAAATAGGGACGGGGAGTCGGATAGAGGGAGACAGAGAAAGAAAGTTTTGGAAGTGACAGGCTACAAGATACACAGGAGAGAAGTAAAAAATAGGAACAGGGATGAGAATGGAAGGACACATTGAAAGAAAATTTTACAAGTGACAGGGTATCTGGAAGAAAAGGAGGAATTCAAATATAGGGAAAGGGAGCCAGATAAAAAAGGAATTGTTGAAAGAGAAATTCCATAGCAATGGGGTACAAGAAACGTAGGGAAGAATTAAAAAACAAAAATAAAGAAAGGGAGCTGGATAGAGGGAGAGGTAGAAGGAATTTTAAAAAGCAACTGCGTACAAGAAACAGAGACAAGAATTAAAAAATAAGGCCAGGGAGATAGATAGAGGACGACGTCGAAAGAAAATTCGAAGAGCGATCGGGTACAAGAAACACAGGAATATTAAAAAACCAGGGACAGGGAGATGGATAGAAGGAACCGTAATAAGAACATTATGCAGGGCCTGGCCGTTCCTTGCTGGAGGTAATGGGGTACGAGGCAGATGGGGCAGGACGCAGAGGAGAGGACGTGCGACTCACCGCAGCTCCCGGTGCCGGCAGGAGACCTTCACCACCCCGACGCTTCTCTCTCTGCCTCTGCCCCTTCCTCCTCTGCAGTGCCGCCTGCCCGACCCTCGCCCGCTCAGCAGCACGCAGCGGACGCCTCGACGCTCCTCATCCGCAAGGCTTCCTCGATACATGGTGGCTCAGTCCCCTTCCTCAGCTCCTTCAGGCAGCCATGCCCAGGCAGCCCCCTCTCCAGCTCGAGCCCCTTCCCACAGCAGGGCCAGCCCCATCCTCAGCCTCACTGGCCACACCTGGGGCTGCCCCAGCTCCAGCCCCAGCTGGGGCCCATCGGGAACAGGGGCCATTGCCAAAGCCCCACAGCACATCACCCCCTGCCCTGCTCCTGCCCACAGCCAGGAGCTCTGCACCCAGGGGCTGCAAACACAGCCAGGGGCACAGAGGAGGCAGGAAAAGTTTATGCCTTAAGGCACATAGGCAACCCCGGCAGTGCCTTGGCTACAAGGCTCAGTGCCCAAAGGCAGCAGGACAGGGGGAGGAAAGGGAAGAGAAAAGCAGGAGGAAGGACAGAGGGAGGTGGAGGAGTGGGACAGGGAGCCGGGAAACGGGATGCTGCGAACAAGAGAGGGACAGGGAGCAGGACAAGGGGGTAGAGAGAGGAGAGCGGAGAGACTGAGCAAAAAAGCAGAGACAGAGAGAGGGAGGAACAAATAAAAGAGAGGGGAAGCAGGGGAGAGAGGTGGGAGGGACCAGCAGGACAAGAAGACAGAGACAAGACAAGGAAGAGGGAAAAATCCTAAAGTGACAGGGGAGAAGAAACTTACCAAGAAATACAAGATAGAAACAGGACAGGGAGCTGGACTTCAAAAAACGACAGTGTACCAGAAACGTAGGCAAGAACTAACAAATAGGGCCAGGGAGACAGAAAGAGGGAGCTGTAGAAAGAAGATGTACAAAGCGACAGGGTACAGGACAGGGAGGGAAGAATTAGAGACAGGGAGATGGATAAAGGGAGACGTAGAAAGACAAGTTTGAAAGCGACGGGATACAAGAACCATAGAGAAGAATTCAAAACTAGGTTCACGGAGCTGCATAGAGGGAAAGGCAGCAAGAAAATTTGAAAAGCGACGGGGTACAAGAAACACAGGCAAGAAGTTAAAATGAGGCCAGGGAGGCAGAGAGAGAGGGAAAGGCAGCAAGAAAATTTCAAAGGTGACTGGGTTCACGAAACCTGTGCAAGAATGAAAAAAATAGGGACGGAGAGGTAGAAAGAAAGTCTCCAAAGCAATGGCACACAAGAAACATAGGCAGGAATTAAAAAATAGGGCGAGGGAGCCTGATGGAAGGAAACTGTGGTGGGTTGACCTTGGCTAGCTGCCGGGTGCCCACCAAGCCATTCTATCACTCCCCCTCCTCAACAAGACAGGGGTAGAAAATACAACAGAAAAACTTGTGGGTCAAGGTAAGGACAAAGAGATCACTCACCAATTACTGTCACAGGCAAAACAGACTCGACTTAGGGAAATTTAAATTAACTTATTCTCAATCACAATCAGAGCAGGCTAATGAGACATAAGAACAAATCTGGAAAACACCTCCCCCTCATCCCTCTTTCTTCCTGGGCTCATCTTCACTCCTGACTTCTCTACCTCCTCGCCCTGAGCAGCGCAGGGGGACAGGGAGCGGGGGTTGCAGTCAGTTCATCCCATGCGGTCTCTGCTGCTCCTTCCTCCTTCATGCTCCTCTTCTGCTCCAGTGTGGGGTCCCTCCCACAAGGCCACAGGTGCTGCCAGAAAACCTGCTCCAGCACGGGCTCCTCAGAGACAGAGAATGAAGAAAAGAAAGAAAGAGGGACAGGCAACAGGACAGAAGCCCAAAGAGAAAAAGGGCTACGCTAAGAGGGAGCCTTCCTCACCCAGAGAGGCAGGCTGTCTCCTGTCTGCAGCTGGAGGCAGCTGCCGGCTGGATCCCCTTTATTTTATTCTTCAGCTGCTTTCCCTTTTCCTGGCCTCTCCAGCTTCAGCCACGGCAGCTCCTGCCCACAGCCAGTAAGCATTCCAGCTGTCCCTGTTCGCCCATGCCACTAGGAGAATGAGGCCAAAGGCAACCCACCCAAACCTGAGCCAGACGCAGTCAGCAACAGCCCCGGAGAGGAACCCACACCTGAGGCCTCAGTGCTGCCTCTGGGAGAGGGAAAGAGCAAGCAACTGTTACCCTCAGGGATGACTGTAGCTGTCCTCAGGCAGGAACCCCTCTTTCTGCAGGAACTTCTGGAGACACCGCTCTTTCCCCAACCTCAGGCTAACGGCACCTGCATCGATGGAGAAGAAAGCCTGTTCGAGGGCCAGCTTGCTGCCGCGAGGACAGGGTTTGGGAGCAACCTGTGGCTACGGGACAGGCTTCAGGGGAGGTGCTGGAGCTGGGGGCAGCTGCATGGGGTGAGCGGGGCTGGAGGAGGAGCTTTGCTGCGTTGGGGAGGCACCCAGCGCCTTGTCCAGGGGGTGGTCAGGCCTCCAGGTACCCAGAGGGGTGGGGGCAGCCATCTCCTGCCCCTCTTCCTGCTTCCTCTCCACCAGCTCTCAGAAGATCCCTGGGAGCTGCCCTGATGGGGCCTGACTCCACCTGACCATCGACCTGTTGCACCGGTCTCTTGCCAACATCCTTGCAGCCCCTTGGCACTCTCAGGCAGGCATGCCCCAGCAGCACCATCCCCTGGGGCTGCAGCCCTGTGATAGAGAGAGGGGCCATCCCCATCAGCCTCACTGGCCCCCCCCGGGGCTCTTCCAGCCCCAGCCCACAGCTGCAGCCATGGCCCCTTACACCCACGAGGTAACCTGCTCCCCTGGGCTCCGGGACAGCCCCTCACCAAGTGCAAAGGACTACAAACACAGCCACCAGTGCAAAGGAGACAGCAAGTGTTTATTCGTCAATGCGTCTAAGTCCTGGGAGCGATTCTGCTCTGGGGCTCGGTGCCTGTACGCTCACCCTTCCCCTGGGGCAACTCGGCAGTCGTTACCGGAGCAGCAGAGAGAGAACGAAAATACAGCGATGGGGAGCAGGACAGAGGAACAGCAAGAGAAAAAGAAGATGAGGGAGAAGGACTGAGGAGCAGAGAAAGAAAGGTGCAGGGAAAAGGACAGGGAGAGGGAGAAATTGCTCAGAGGGACGAGGAATCCTGCAGGGACATAGCGGAAGAAAACCAGAGTCAGGAAACAGGACAGAGGGAAAGAGACAGTAAATGACGAGCAGGGAGCAGAACAGATGGATCGAGAGAGAAACAGAGTGAGAGAAATAAGGAAGGAGGAAGAGAGAAGGAGAAATGAAGGCAACAAGCCAAAGCGATTGAGAGGGAAAAGAGAGAAAGAAAGATCAGGACAAAGAGGTGGAGAAAGAAAAAAACAGTCCATCCATCAACTCCATCTCTCTGCAACTTCGAGGAAAGGATGTTAGGGATGGGGGACGGGGGACACCATGTCAAAGGCCTCACAGAAGCCCAGAGAGATAACAGCCGTAGCTCTTCCCTTGTCCACTGGTGTAGTCACTCATCACACAAGACCACTAGGTTGGTCAGGCAGGACTTGCCCCGGGTGACGCCATGCTGGCTGTCTCGAATCACCTCCCTGTCCTCCACGCGCCTTCGCAGAGCTTCTAGGAGGAGCTGTTCCATGGTCTTCCCAAGCACAGAGGTGAGGCTGACAGGTCGGTGGTGCCCAGGGTCCTCCTTTCTGCCCTTTTTAAAGAGGACTGCAATGTTTCCCTTTCTCCAGTCCCCACGGACTTCACCTGACTGCCGTGACTCTTCAACTATCATGGAGAGAGACTTGGCAATATCCCGGGGGGGGATGAGGGGAGGGACCACCCACACGGGACCCACCCCAAGGGGGACCGGGGGGTGGGGCCACCCACGCGGACCCGCCCCGGGGGGGAGGGACCACCCACACGGGACCCGCCCCAAGGGGGGGAGGGGCCACCCACGCGGGACCCCGCCCCAATGGGGGGGGGGGGGCCCCACGCGGGACCCGCCCGGAGAGGGGAGGGGCCACCCACGCGGGACCCGCCCGGAGAGGGGAGGGGCCACCCACGCGGGACCCGCCCGGAGAGGGGGAGGGGCCACCCACGCGGGACCCGCCCGGAGAGGGGGAGGGGCCACCCACGCGGGACCCGCCCGGAGAGGGGAGGGGCCACCCACGCGGGACCCGCCCGGAGAGGGGGAGGGGCCACCCACGCGGGACCCGCCCGGAGAGGGGGAGGGGCCACCCACGCGGGACCCGCCCGGAGAGGGGGAGGGGCCACCCACGCGGGACCCGCCCGGAGAGGGGGAGGGGCCACCCACGCGGGACCCGCCCGGAGAGGGGGAGGGGCCACCCACGCGGGACCCGCCCGGAGGGGGGGAGGGGCCACCCACGCGGGACCCGCCCGGAGGGGGGGAGGGGCCACCCACGCGGGACCCGCCCGGAGGGGGGGAGGGGCCACCCACGCGGGACCCGCCCGGAGGGGGGAGGGGCCACCCACGCGGGACCCGCCCGGAGGGGGGGAGGGGGGAGGGGCCACCCACGCGGGACCCGCCCGGAGGGGGGGAGGGGGGGAGGGGCCACCCACGCGGGACCCGCCCGGAGGGGGGGACGGGCCACCCACGCGGGACCCGCCCCAAGGGGGGGAGGGGCCACCCACGCGGGACCCGCCCCAAGGGGGGGGAGGGAATGAGGGACCACCCACATGGGACACGCCCCGGGGGAGTGAGGGGCCACCCACGCAGGACCCCCCCCAAGGGGGGGAGGGGCCACCCACGCGGGACCCGCCCGGAGAGGGGGGGAGGGGCCACCCACGCGGGACCCGCCCGGAGAGGGGGAGGGGGGGAGGGGCCACCCACACGGGACCCGCCCGGAGAGGGGGAGGGGGGGAGGGGCCACCCACGCGGGACCCGCCCGGAGAGGGGGAGGGGGGGAGGGGCCACCCACGCGGGACCCGCCCCAAGGGGGGGGAGGGAATGAGGGACCACCCACATGGGACACGCCCCGGGGGAGTGAGGGGCCACCCACACAGGACCACCCCCCAAGGGGGGGAGGGGCCACCCACGCGGGACCCCCCCAAGGCGGGGGACGGGGGGAGGGGCCACCCACGCGGGACCCGCCCCAAGGGGGGGAGGGGCCACCCACGCGGGACCCGCCCCAATGGGGGGACAGGGGGAGGGGGAAGGGGCCCCCACATGGGACCCCCCCCAAGGGGGGGAGGGGCCACCCACGCGGGACCCGCCCCCGGGGGGGAGGGGCCACCCACGCGGGACCCGCCCCCGGGGGGGGGAGGGGGGGAGGGGCCACCCACGCGGGACCCACAGGACAGAAGGCAGAAACCTTCCAGCCGGAGGGACAAAGGAGAGGAGGGGAAATCCCCTGGGGTGGAGGGGGAGGAACATGGGAAGGGATGGGGGGGGGACGGGCTGAGGGACACAGAGAACAGGCGGGGAAAACTCCCCAGGGCGGGGGGAAAACTCCCATGGGGGCCAGGGACCCTTGGGAGGGGGAAGCAGGGACAGGGGGGACACAGGCAGAGGAAGGCGTGTTCGTAGAAACGTGCAGGGGCACACAGGCCTAGGATGACCGACACCAGGGGCTCCACCTGGCATAACCCACGGCGGATAACTCACCTGCAATAACCCACAACGCATCCTCCACTCTGCAGAACTGACCCACACCCCATCGTCCGCACTGCCGCTCCCGTCAGGGCAAAACCCTGCTGAGGATCGCTGGCAAAAAGAGCAAAGACAGCCACAGCGACTTCCATGGCAAAACAAGACCTGACCGTAGCTACAGCCATCAAGAAAAGACATCCTGCCAAAAATAAAATCATAACCGACAAACAGACAACCTGAAAAACCTAGAAAGCTTAGAAAGACAGAACACCCTACCATGCTGCAACCCGCACTGCCTGACCCGTGAAGCCACGAGAACGAGGTCCGCTGCACGAACAGCGCGAGACCCTCGAGCCCGCTTACCTACAAAGCCCCTCAGGGAATTACAGCGGCGGCCGGGCAATGCAGAAACCACGATGGCGTGACGTGGTGACTCAAGGATCCCAAGCGGACACCTTACCACTACACAAGCTGGTGCTAAAAACACACTAGAGAAACAACAACAAGAGAACATACCTGCCAGCACTGACACGACAGCAAACCTCACTGGACACTTCAGGAAAAAAGCAAAACTGGAATAATAGAAAAAGCTTGCGTGCCCGGGACTGCGATAAAAGACAGACCCCCGGCTGCGGATTGTTACCGGCACACATAATACACATCCTCTTCAGCCAGAAATTCCACGGAAGACGGTGACACAAACCCACGCTGGAACTAAGTGCCCAGCCAATGCCTCTAAGGAACAATGACTGCCACATCCCGATGGACGGTGAAGGCATGGATGCACAAATTAACTCCGGGAATGAAGTAAGGAAAAGGCACGGAGAAGTGGAGACCTCACAGTTCCAGAGGGTCTATTTTAAGGTACCTAATGCTTTACGAGACGAGACTCACCTGACATCCAGCCCTGCAGACTGCCATACGGAGGCCCGGGTGGTTTACGCTGCGTCTCTCCTGACTTCGTCGCACCTCCCGTCAGCTGCGGAGAGACTAAAACAGAACAGGCCTCATCGACACCCAAATCCAACGGCAAAACCAGCCTGAGGAAGGCTGAGGAACCCTCCTCCCTTTCCCAGCCACCCCCCAGTCCCAAAACTCTAGAAACCCCTTCTCTTCCACTGAACTGACAGGGAAGGAACACTGGTCCTTCCTGACAGCTCCTGCCCTGTACTCGCACCCCTGAACCCCCCGCATCAGCCGCTCCTCAGGAGCTGCTCTTCTCAGCCGTGCCCTGCATTCCGAGCGATCGGGAAAGGCGATGAGCTGTCCCATACCCTGAAAGACACCATGCTTCATGGCCCTGCCGCTTCCTCGAGAAACTAAAACTCCACAGACAGATGCACACAACATGCTCACCCTAACCCCTGCTAGACAATCTCACCAGCAGCCCTGTTAAGAGAGATTACATCGGCAACTTACTCAGCAAAACTGCTGAAAAAACAGGGTTCCATCTTCAAGGAAGTCAGCAAGTCCAGGAAAACGCAATGCACCTAGAAGAAAAAAGCACACTCTTAAACCACCTGGCCACCCCTGGACACGCAATACAAAATTACTGACCTAATAAAAACAAAACAGCTGCCTACAAGCGCACTTTCTACTACACGCTGCTGAACCTCGACTGGCCCGGAAGCTCTTACCAGCTCAAACAGACACCTCCGCTTCCCTCAATGCCAAAACACATCTGCCCACAGAGCTCAGACACCTCCAAAGCTGCCCTCAGCTGAAGGAACAGCAGAGCACTGGCACCACAGAAGCCCACCCACCACAGAAGCCCACCAGCACCATGAGCTCCCTCAGCAGAGGCTGCGGCTCCTCTCCCCCGGGCCCCGCCCACCCCCCTTCCCACAATCCCCTGGGAAAGGGGAGGGCCAACCACCACAAGGCATAAAGGCGGCCTAGAGGAGCAGCAGGGAGTTTTCTCCTCTGCCTGGAGCTTACAGCATGCAAAGCGCTGAGCAGAGCAAGCGACCCTCACTGGAAACGACCATACCTGCTCTTCTACTGCAACTACAGCTATGGCACCAGCACCGTGACCGGGTAGGGAATGAACCTCAGGTTTTCTGGGGCGTAGATAGAAGAAGGTAGACGTCCTACTAAGCCACGGAGGAAAGCAGTTCGTTAAAAGCAATAACAGTAGTGTCATCAACAATCACGTGCTTTAGCTGCCTACAAAAACGCCACAACACTATGGGGTTTCGCTTCATTTCTAGCAAGACCGTGCAGACTACCTAACTTCTGCCAGAACTGCCTTCTGGATAGGACTGAATGACAGAGCAGAACTAGATCCCCTACGAATCCCTTCTCCAAAATATCTCTGGTTGCAAAGCACATTATTTACTGTAAATCGCTGCCTGTTCAGAGCCACCTTGACGGTCTCTCCGACTGACTCCCTTAACAGAACGAGATGACTCCTGAAGGAGAGAAGCCACCAAAACCCCATGGAAATACAGGAAACTTACCAGACACTGTATGAAGCAGCCTAATTAACACCTAAGTAGCTAGAACAAAAAGAAATTGCAAAGCACAAGAAAAAACACCACAGGAGATGTGTCGAGAAAAATAGATGAAGGGCTCATAATGTCCTCAGGGGACCGGGGACCGAATGGAGGCACACCAAACGGACGAGAGGACAGCGAGACTGACTGGGGTAACAGATGCGGACTCAGGAAGGGTTGTGAGGGGAAAAGAGGGGTGCAGAGTGCCCTCCCGAGCTAAAACGGGGCTCTAGGGCGTAGGGGATGTCTCGTGAGAGCTCGGCAAAGGGAGCGGAGGAGTCCCGGGGGGGCCTGAGAGACCAAAGAAGCCTCAGAGATAACAATGAGGAACTCTGAAGGGGATTTCGACAAAGTACAGATGTTGTCAGGGGGCCGGGGGCTGAATGAAGGCATCCTAAAGGGCAAAGAGCAAGATAAGAGCACTCTGAAGAGCACCAAAAAAATAAAAGAGAGCTCAAGTGCTGCAAGAGTGCTGTGGAGCACGAGAAAGGACTCGGAAGACATTGTTCTAGAGAGCAGAGCAATTCAGATGGGACAGGGTAAGAAAAGAAGGCTTGGAGACCGAGCGAGGGCCTTGGAGTCTCAGGAGGGCATCTAGGCAAACTAGAGATGACTGAGTGAGAGAGGAACCGAACGGAGACCCCCTCGATGGCAGAGAGAAAGATAAAGGAGTGCTGCATAGCAAAGAGAGAAGGGAGGCTCTGATGGACCAAGAGAGATAGAAAGGGAGCTGAAGTGCTACAAGGTGCTGTGGAGATGGAGGAAGGTCTCGGGAGGTGTCGTGACTGTGAGGAGAGGGTTGTGGAGGGGGGCTGACGGACAAAAGAAGGCTTGGGGACGACAAGGAGGAACTCGGGTGATCATCTGAGCAGAGTACACACGGTCTCGAGTGGCTGGGGACTGAACAAAGGAATCCTCGATAGCATAGAGGAACAAATGAGTGTTCTGTGGGTCAATGATGGCCCCACCTACAGTGCCACAAGATGGATGTGGAGCACGAGGAATGTCTCGGGAGGCATTGTGACCGGGAGAAGAAGTGTCCTGAGGGAGCCGGAGAGACAGAAAAAGGATTAGGGATGGGGCGATTAAATCGAGAGGGGACCTGAACCGAGTAAACATGTCATCGGAGGCCAGGGAACGAATAGAGGCATGGCTAGAGGGAAGAGAGGACAGAATGACTGGGCTGGGTCACAGCTATGGACTCAGGAAGCCCTCTGAGGGAACGAGGGGGATGTGAGGCCCGCTACAAAGCTAAAAGTGTGCTAAGGGCAGCCTCGAAGGCATCGATAGGCATCGTGACAGCATTAGAGGGGTCTCAATCAGGCCAAAGACACCAAGGAAGGCTCAGGGACACAAGGAGGAAGTCTGGGGGGCATCTGAGCAGAGTACAGATGTCGTTGGGAGGCCGGGGACCAAATGGAGGCACCCTAGATGGCAGAGGGGATGATAAGAGCGCTCTGAGGCACAAACCAACCCGAGGACAGGTTTCTGAGGGAACGAGCGAGGATCAAAGTCCGCTACAGAGCTCAAACAGGGCTGCGGTACACAAAGAAGGCATCTGAGGAGGCACGGTGACTGGGAGCAGAGGGGTCATGGAAGGCTGGGAGGGATAAGAGAGGTTGAAAGGGAGGCAAAGTGCCACCAAAATGCTGTGGAGCACAAGGAAGGTCTTGGGAGGCATCCTAGTTGAAAAAGGGAAGAAAAAGAATGCTCTTTTTTGGAACGGAGGCGTTAGGAGAGGCGCGATTGCAACCAAACGAGTCCAAAGGGGGCTTACAGAGCTAAAAGCCTGCTGCAGGGAACAGCTAAGACCTCGGGAGGCATTCGTGACAGTAGCAGAGGGGTTCTGAGAGGGACAGGCAGAAGAAGGCTCAAGGAGATGACGAAGAAGTCAAGAGGGGATTTGAAGAGACTACAGATGTCCTCAGGGGACCAGAGACTGAACAGAGGTATCCGAGCTAGCACAGAGGACAACAAGAGTGTCCTGGAGATGAAAGACGGCCTCAGGAAAGGTTCTGAGGGAGGCAGAAGGGCGCAAAGTGCGCTACAGAGCCAAGAGAGGGCTGTGGGCACAAGGATGGCCTCGGGAGGCATGGTGATGGCAGGAGAGAAGGGTAAGAGAGACAGAAGAAGGTTCTGGGACACAATGCAAAACTCAAGAAGGTGTCCCAGCAACGTACAGATGTCCTCAGGGGATGAGCGGCTCAATGGAGACATCCCAGATGGCAGTGAATAAGGTAAGAGAGCTCTGGGGCCCAGAGCAAGGCTGAGGAAGGGTTCTGTCTGAGTAAGAGAGATACAAAGAGGGCTGCAGAGCTGGGAGGGTGCCGTGGGGCACGAGGACAGTCTCGGGAGGCGTCGTGATGGGAACGAGAGGGCTCTGGGGGTCGGGGGGGACCGTGGACATAGAGACAAACAAAGGATTGCTGACACAATGAGGTAGTCGGGAAGGGATCTGAGCAGAGTCCAGATGTCCTCCGGGGACCGAAAGGAAGCATCCGACATGGCCAAGGGGAAGGTAAGAGTGCTGTGGGGCAAAAGGATGGCCTGTGGAAGAGTTGTCTCTGAGGGGTACAAATTACACTCCAGAGAGAAAAGCATGCTGAGGAGACCCTCTAAAGCCTCAGGATGAGCCGAGAGGAGAGCAAAAAAAAGACAGACACAAAGAAAACTTAAAAAGCAACAGGGTATGTGACAAACAAGAAAGAATTAAAGAAGAGGGCTAGACAGCTTGCTAAAAGCTAACATAGAAAGAAAATTGAAAAAGCAAAAGGGTACAAGGCAGAGGAGAAAAATTAAAAAACAGGGACAGAAAACTAGACAAAGGTAGGCATAAAAAAATTTAAAATGAAGGCATGAAGGGAGGAAAAAATTTTAAAAAATCGTGACAACAAACTAAATAAATGGAGCCATAAAGAAAATTGAAAAATTGAGAGAGTACCCAACGGACAAGAAAGAATTCCAAAATAGGGACGGGAACTAGATAAAAGCAGACATCGAAAGAAAAATTAAAAAGCAACAAGATTAAGGAAATAACGGGGAAAAAACAAGAGGAAGAGCAAACTAAATAAACAAAGACATAGAAACAAAATTTAAAAAGTGACGGGGTACAACACAGACTAGAATGCAATAAAAAAAATAAAGGTAGTGAACTGGATAAAAGTAGATAGAGAAAAATAATTTTTAAAAAGGATTAAGGAAAAAAAGGAAAACAATTGAAAAATAAGGACAGTGAACTAAAATGCAGATATAGAAAGAAAATTTAAAAAGCAAAGGTGTAAAGGGCAGACAAGAAAAAAAAAGAAAAAATACAGACAGTGACCGGGATAAAAGGAGACACAGAAAATATTAAAAGTGAGAGGGATTAGGGAAATAAAGGGAAAAAAACTTTAAAAATAAGGACAGCAATCTAAAACAGAAACATAGAAAGTAAATTTTAAAAGCGATGGAGATTAAGAGAGGAAAAGAGTGAAAAATAGAGACAGGAAACGAGATAACAGCAGGCATAAAAAATTTTGAAAATCGAAGGGCTTAAGAGAGGAAAGAATTAAAAAAAAAACAGGGACAGTGAACTAAATACACAAAGACATAGACGAAAAATTTAAAAAGCAAGGGCACTAAGGAAATGCCAGAAACAATAAAAAATAAAGACAGTGAACTGGATAAAAGCAGACACAGAAAGAAAATTTAAAAGCAACGTGCGAAACAACAGACAGGAAAGAATTTAAAGATAAGGATAGGCCATAAAAGTGGTCCTGGAAAGAAAATTTAAAAAGCAATGAGGTACGGGACAGACAGGAAAAAATTGAAAATAGGGACACCAAAGGAGACACAAGTAGACATAGAAACAGAATTTTAAAAGCCAAGGGATGAAGAGATGAAACGGTTAAAAAATAGGGACAGTGAACTAGAACTGAGACACAGAAATCAAATTTTAAGAAATGCGGCACTAAGGAAGGACAACAAATAATTCAAAGCTAAAGACCTCGGAACAGGACAAAAGTAGACATAGAACATTTTGAAGAAACAAGGACTAGGAGAAGTAAAGGAAAAAAAATTTAAAACAGGGACCACAAACTAAACCAGAGACATACAAAGTAAATTTTTAAAGCGACGGGGTACATGACAGGCAGGAAAGAATTAAAAGGCAGGGAGCTGGACAAAAGTAGGCATAGAAGGAAAATGTCAAAAGCAATGGGGTACAGCACAGACAGGAAAGAACTACAAATAGGGAGAGCAAACTAGATGAAAGGAGACAGAGAAGCAGCATTTTAAAAGGCAAGGGATTAAGAGAGGAAAGAATTAAACAATATTGACAGCAAACGAAAATTAAGACACAGAAAGAAAATTTTAAAACCGAGGGCGCTAAGGAAAGACAAGAAATGATGAGGCAAATAAACCAGCAAGCGGGATAAATGTCGAAAGAAGAAAAGATTTATAAAGTGACAGGGATTAAGGAAAGACAAGAAATAATTAAAAAATAAAAACAGCGAATGGGATAAAAGTATGCAGAAGATTTTAAAAGCAACGGGGATTATGGACATAAGGAAAAAAATAAGAAATAGCACAGCGAACTAAAACAGAGATGTAGAACGAAAATTTTAAAAAGTGAGGGCACTAAGGAAACACAAGAAAGAATTAAAAGAAAAGAGAGCAGAGAGGATTATGGAAATAAAAGGGGGAAAAAAATGAAATACGGACAGCACACTAAAAGCAATGGAGAAAAAATTTAAAAACCAATGGCACTAAGGAAGAAAAGAAATAACTAAAAGAAAAGACAGCAAAATAAAGACAGTGAATGGGATGAAAATAAAAAATTTAGGAAGTGAGAGGGATTAGGGAGATAAAGGAAGAAAACAAAAAATAGGAACAGTGAACTAAACCAGAGACCTAGACAGAAAATTTAAAGAGCAATGGCACTAAGGAAAGACAAGAAATAATTAAAAAGAAAAGACAGCCAAGGAATAAAAGTAGGCATAGCAAGAATATTTAAAATGCGATAGGCATTAGGAAATAAGGGGAAATATTAAATAATAGCGACACTGCACTAAAAAGGAGAAGCAGAAAACAACCTTTAAAAGTGATGGTACTAAGGAAAACAAAGAACAAATCATTAAAAAATAAAGACAGCAAACGGGATAAAAGGAGGCAGAAATTTTTCAAAGCAATGGCGATTAGGAAAATAAGAAAAAAATAAGAAATAGCCACCGCAAACTAAAACGCAGGCAAAAGAAAATTTGAAAAGCGAGGGCACTAAGGAAAAACAAAGAAAAAATAATTAAAAATAAAGACCAGCAAAAGAGACGAAAGTAGACAATTTTAAAAGCCAAGGGATTATGCGAGGAAAGAAGTAAAACAGAGCGACAGCAAACTAAAACGCAGACACAGACAGAAAATTT